>NC_081407.1:293884318-294059318 GCF_030272615.1 Cryptomeria japonica
CAGTACAAGACATTGGACTTATATAATCCATTTTTTTAAGTCAGTGTGACTTCCTTTGTAATTGAGCAATGAGCTCTAGGCACTTGTTGTTGGCATTTTTGATGATTATGTTGTGATTGTCATTGATAGACATACACTTACATTAAGATCATTTTTGTATGTATTAGTTAAAGCTCAACCAGTATATGTTCCAACCAGTATGATGCATTATAGTCCTTAGACTATTAGTGTTTTGCAGAAAGTGATTACTGATCTGAAGCGGCATGTTGACCCCAAGCGGTTCGAGGATCTCAAATGGTACGAAGGATCAAAGAAACAAAACACATATTTCCCAGTCTTCATTTTGTCAAACCGGCAACCTTCTTGAACCGGTATTTTGTATGAACTAGTAATACTCTATGATGAGTTACCAACTGACATTTTATGATGAGTTACCATCCACTGATTCTTTGACGGTGTCGACACTTTAATGGTGCTTTTTGTGTCGTGTTACCAGAAAGTGTCCAGATACATTGAACCTAGGAAATTGTATTGTAATCCTATTGGATCGACATGAAATTAGATTCCTTTATAAGGAAATCATGTCTGGAGTTTTAGGTTGTTGTTGTGGTTGATGTTGTTGCTAGAGTTCAAGGTGGTTGATGAGTTAGAGAGAGTCTGAATGTGTAGAAGACTAAAGTAATGCTGGAAAGCATTAGGAATGAGCTATCAAGGATCTAACCAAGCAATCTATGCTATTAGCTAGATCACTCACTTGTTGATTACTCATATCTTTGACAAGTCTATATCCCTTAACCGGGTAGGCCCAAAAGCCTTTTTGTAAATCCTCTAACAAGGTGGTTCTCATTTGTGGATCTAAAATCCTCTAGCAAGGTAATCTTTAATCAAACTTATCTCCTAACAGAGATTGAGATTCCTAACAGGATCTGTTCTGGTAAAGAATATTGTAAGACCTTAACCGGTTTGACCTTAACCGGTTTGGTTCCTATTCTGCAGATAGGTACTTGTGAGTTCCATCTCACCGTGGTTTTTCCCATTTGGGTTTCCACGTCAAAATCTCTTGTGTTATGGTGTTTGTGCTTCTGTGGGTGAATGCATTATTTGTTATTTGGTTTGTATGTGTGCTAACCAGTTTGTCTACTAAACTGTTTTACTGATTTACTATTAGTCTAGCAAAGTGTTTAAGTGCAAAGATTTTTGGCATACTAATTCACCTCCCGCTCTTAGTATTCATGAATTGGTATCAAAGCCAATCTTTCTATAAGTCTAATCACTTGGAAAGAGATATGGGGGAATACACAATGAGGGAACTTACTCATCGGCTCACTTAGTCTGAGCAAGCCTATGATGATCTTATGGTTAAATATAAAGCCTCTTAGGCAAAAAGGAGAGAACATGCTGAAAAAATGATGGAGCTATCTGAAAATAGTTCTTCTGATGAAGCGGATATGGAAGCCCTAATTCAACAAGTAGAAAAGATGAATGAATCAAACTCCAACTTGAGAAAGGAGCTGAAAGGACTGACTATCTGAATGTGTCAAGAGCTTGAGAAATAGCAGAAAACTAAAGATCTGGTGAAAGATAAAGATCATGAGATCTCCAAGTTGAAGCAAGAGATCAGTGCCCTAACTACTCAACTCCATGAAAGTAGAATGGAAAAAGAAGTACAAGGTGAAATGAACATAGCCATCTCTGAGAATGCAAACCTGATGGAGGCAAATGCTACTATTTCCAAAGAACTCTCTGAGTCAAAGGAAAGACTTGCTAAGTTCAAAAAGAGTACTGTCAAGCTAGAGAAAAAGCTTGAATCTACCAAACCTGTCAAGAATACTGATGGACTTGGTTATTCTAGTCACGAGGAAGGTGAGACCTCTGGTACAAATGCTGGAACATCAAAGAATCAACCGGCATCAAAGGATAAAAGTAAGCAAAAGTTTAAACCTGTTTGCTTTAACTGTCTTAAAGGACATACTGCCAATGTGTGTAGGAGTAAGGCATACAATAATTTTCCTTATTTTCTAAATGATAAGCCTAGATCCTATAAATTCAATGGTAACTATTATGCATGCAACAAGTTTGGGCATAGAGCATCTGAATGCAGGTCTGTTATGAATAACACTGGAAGATATCCTCAGAGGACTCAAGGAGTTGGTCCTGAACCTTTTGCGAATTGAAATCTCAACCGGTTTAATGCCTTCAATCATCAATCAAGAAATGGTGGCTATCAAGCGGCAACTGGATGGAGAGAAAACTATTTGATCTGTCATAATCATGGTCACACTGCTGCAACATGCAGGAGGAAGAATGACAACATGAATAATGGACCTTGGAGAGCACCTGGATTGGTCTGCTATCATTGCAAAAAACCTGGTCACATTGCCAGATTCTGTAGATCAAGAAAGAACATATCTGATAATATACCGATCACTCTAGAAGGAAAGATTGATATTGACACTATTCAAGTGGATATGAACAAAACCTGGAAGAAGAAGCCAGCGGTGTTACAAGAAGAACCGGTTTCTGCACCTAGTGTGGAAATATCGAAACTGGCAAACTAAGCATCAAAAAATCTTAGGGGGAGCAAAATGGAAAAATGTTTTGATCACCTGGTTTACACCGATAAAAGACCTCAACCGGTGTGTGATACTTGTCTTGTGGTGGAAGACCAGAAAAGGTAAAAGGCAAATTAGGGTTTACGCCCTAATAGTGGAGCATTAATTGTGATAGGTGACGAACCTATTTAAAAAGAATTTTGAAATCATTTCTCACTTATCATTTTTAAAGTGAAGAATTTTATCGAGTGCAGAGCGAAGAAAAAGTGTTTTGTGCTGCGATTCAAAGAATTTTAGAAATCTTGAAGGAGATTCAAAAGCAAATTGCAAACGGTCAAGAGAAGAACTCAAACCGGTGATTCAGCAATCGAAGAAGTGTAAAGCGAAGTTCAAATTACGAAGCCCTAAATTTCAATTTGTGAAGGTATTTTTCATAATTCCTTGTTTATAATGGCTTTCGCATCTCATGATAGTTCTACTGCAACTGTTGACTCTATGGATTTCATTCGAAGAAAATTAAAATATAATGCTTTGTCACAAGTTCTGGCTGGGGTTATAGTAGAAGAAGGAATCTCCGATTATATAGATTGTAAGATTGAAGACCTAGGGTCTCTAGAAATCCACTCACAGCTAGGTTTATTTTGTGGAAAAGATAAAAAGATAAAACCAGAGTATAGCATTTTAGAGAAGAAGAAACTTCACAATGCGGTCTACTTCCTGGAGGAATTCGCAGATGACCATATTAGGATCATCCTGAGCAGAGTTCATGGTGACAAGATGTACCTAGAGAGAACGCATGATATAACTTCTCAAGCTATTCATGCCATCACTGGTTTCTACAATACAGGGGGAGTGCCAGCCCTAAGGAAGGTCAGCAAGATGGAAATGTCCAAGCTCATCGGTTCAGTGAGCGACTCAAGCGGAATGACTGTTAATTCCATCAGGGATGACCTCGTGAAATATGTGTGCATGGTGATTGGATACCGGACGTTCTCATCCAGCAGAATTAACTCTGTATCTGCTGCAGCGATAAATGCCGCTTACCAGATGATCAAGGAAGATGCATCATTCGACCTCTGCACCAGTATGCAAAGGCAACTCCTGTTGAATCTGAAATCAATCAAACAAGATAATTCATTGAAGTTCAAGTTTGGTCAGCTACTGGTCAGATTATTCTTTTATTTCCAAGGTTACTTCCTAGGAGTGGGAGACATTCAGTGGTCTACAGACCAACCGGTTACCAAGCAGATCAAAGAAAGTCAGCAAGCACTCAGAACCGACTACCTTGAAGTTCTGAATAGGTACTTTGATGAGTTGAGAGGCAAGATGAGCCTGAGGATGATGATATCCAGTGACAAAGTCAAGAAGTATGAAGATGATATCTGCTTTATCATCAAAGTTGATCAATGCATAATGGAGGCCGTTGAGCCTAGATAGGAAGAAGTGGAGCCTATGGGCTATGAGGTGATGTATGATATGTTGGACGGGTATGCATCTACCCTAATTACCTCACCCCTAGATCCCAAGGTAAAGATAACCGACACCTATCTGGAAAGGGTTACACCGGTTGTAGAATCTCTTGAAAAGAAAGGAAAGGTAGTGCCTTTGGCATCGACACGAGTAATGACAGCCAGTCCCAAAGTGACCAGGTGGTCACCTGCAAAGAAGAAACCGGTAGCGGCACCTGCCAAAGTCTTTGAGAGGAAGAGGAAGACAAGGAATGCCTCACGGGACTCAGAAGAAACTATGTTCGGGGAAAAACCTAAGAAGACAAGACAAGCAAAGAAAATGACAAAGAATGAACCGGCATCATCAGCACTGGCAAATATTGACATCTCCTCCTACAAAGCTTTGACACATTGTCAAAGAACCATAAAAAATATTAGGAGAAAAGTGTTGAACGATTTGATTGATTATTTTGATGATTTCAATGATGATGAAAAAGAAGCAGTTGAAAAAGAAATCATTAAGTATTTATGTGTTAATGGTCGATCGCCCTCAGAAATTAGCTCTGAGACACCAGATTCTTTGTATAAGTCCCTAGATAATAAATGGTGCATTGCCATATTGAAAGAACAGGAAATGAGGGAGAAAGTTTTTGCTCAATACTTTCCTGACCTGTCCAATTCAGAGTTATTTGATGTCATCAACCAAAATAAAGGACTCTTCTTCACCAGAAGAAGACTCTGGTTGTTGGAAGGAAGAATTGATGATGTTGAAAAAGACACTCATCTGCATATGACAATAGCCATTCATATGCATAAAACGCTTCAAGATAGCAAGAAGGATGAGAAAAAACCGGCAATGACAGTACCGAATGAGGTGTTTGACGATGAAGGAAATCCGGTTGTTGAACTTATCAACACTATTGATGTTGATGCTCTGGATGGAGAGGATGTTGCTCAGGGTACACCATTGAAAGAAACAGGATAGGAGAAGTAGGCAGAACAAGTAGATAAGCAAAAGGAAACTGGGGACAAAAAGGAGGAAGCAAAGAAGCAAGCGGAGAAGTAGAAAGAAGAAGAGGAAAAGAAGAAGAAAGAAGAGGAAAAGAAGAAGAATGAAGAGGAAAAGAAGAAGAAGCATGAAGAGGAGAAGAAGAAAAAGGAAGAGGACAAGAAGAAGAAGGAAAAAGATGAGGAGAAACGGAAACAGGAAGAAAAGAGAAAAGAAGAAGAGAAGAAAAGAAAAGAAGAGGATGAAGAGAAATGGAAACATGAAGAAAAGAGAAAAGAAGAAGAGAAAGGAAGAGGGGAAGCGAAAGGAAGCAGAAAAGAAGAAGGAAGAGGAAGATAAGGCAGAGGAGAAAAGGAAGGAAGCAGAGAAGAAGAAGGCAGAGGAGGATAAGGAAGAGGAAAAGATAAAAGAAGCGGAAAAGAAGAAGGCAGAGGAGGACAAGGAAGTAGAAGCAGAAAAGAGCACACAGATGGAGACTCCAAAGGCAACCAGTAGTCAAGCCAAACCAGCTGACCTCACTAGTCCCATTGACCTCTAGTCTACAAGTGAAATGGAGCTACTGTAGAGCATCAAGGTTGCTCAAGAATGCCTTGAAGTGATACGGAGGAAAAAGGAGCAAGATGTGATCCAAGCAGCGGTGGACACTCTTACCAATTTGTTACCTAGCACAAACCTCCCCAGCACTGACTCATCATTGGCCCAATTGAAGCTCCTATGCACAGTAGTGGATGATCAAGTGTAGAGCTTAGAGGAGGTAGCAGAGACAAATGCCAAGAAAGAGCATCAAAAGGCTCTCAACATTGCCCTAGTGAAGAAGGTTAATGAGTTCCGGTCTGAACTACAAAAAGCATAGAAGGATATAAGGAATGCTCTAGATGAGGGGAATCTTCTACTCAGCAAGATTTGCCAACCCCATCTATTATGTGACGATGTGCTTGCACAGAAGCAAAAGCTTCAATCTGACTTATAGTCATACATGAGCACCTTCAAGCTACCATATGACTCCTTTATAGCTTATGAGCAAACCATTCACCGGTTTCATATCCAGTGTACTAAAATAGATCATGAGATCAGCACCCGGTCATGAGATTTGTAGGAGCTACAACTGGTTCTACTCCCACATCTACCAATACTTTAGAAGTGCTATCTTAATCTAGATGCCTTAACAGTGACACAGGAGATGAGCACACTAGACACCATGGAAGAACAGGTCTCCCAGATGCAGACAGAGAAAGAAGTAGCCACCTCCCTACTTGAGTCCTGGTCTTTATCTATGAAAAAATTCTTGCAGGACTTTAAATCTATTTTTGACATGTTTTATTCCTTATTGTCATAAACTCTTATTCTTTTCATACTAATGACACAGGTGTTAATCTGTAATATTTTGTTCTCATTGTTGGTAAAGGGGGAGAAGTATAAATTTTGAAAGTTTTTATGTATAATTTCATGTTATTTATGTTAAGAAGTAGTATACATTATATTTTCTGTAAACGGGATAGTGTATATGCTTCGGGGGAGCAATTTTGATTCTGGCATATTTCTGTTGTAAAACACTTAGATGCTAAAAATTCCTAAGTTTTGCCATCAATGCCAAGGGGGAGATTGTTGGCATTTTTGATGATTATGTTGTGATTGTCATTGATGGACATACACTTGCATTAAGATTATTTTCGTATGTATCGGTTAAAGCTCAACCAGTACACGTTCCAACTGGTATGATGCATTATAGTCCTTAGACTATTGGTGTTTTGCAGAAAGTGATTACCAATCTGAAGCGGCATGTTGACCCCAAGCGGTTCAAGGATCTCAAACGGTATGAAGGATCAAAGCAGCATAACACATATTTCCCAGTCTTCATTTTGTCAAACCGGCAACCGGTATTCTACTTGAACCTGTATTTTGTATGAACCGGTAATACTCTATGATGAGTTACCAACCAACATTTTATGATGAGTTACCATCCACCGATTGTTGATGGTGCCGACACTTTAACGGTGCTTTTTGTGTCATGTTACCAGAAAGTGTCCAGATATATTGAACCTAGAAAATTGTATTGTAATCCTATTGGACCGACATGAAATCAGATTCCTTTATAAGGACATCATGTCTAGGGTTTTAGGTTGTTCTGGTTGATGCTGTTGCTAGGGTTCAAGGTGGTTGATGAGTTAGAGAGAGTCTGAATGTGTAGAAGTCTAAAGTAATGTTGGAAAGCATTAGGAACAAGTTATCAAGGATCTAACCAAGCAATCTATGCTATTAGCTAGATCACTCACTTTTTGATTACTCACATCTTCAACAAGTTTGTAGCCCTTAACCGGGTAGGCCTAAAAGCCTTTTTGTAAATCCTCTAACAAGGTGGTCCCACCTATGGATGTAAAATCCTCTAGCAAGGTAGTCTTTAATCAGACTTATCTCCTAACAGAGATTGAGATTCCTAACAAGATCTATTCTAGTAAAGAATATTGTAAGACCTTAACCGGTCTAACCTTAACCGGTCTGGTTCCTATTCTGCAAATAGTTACTTGTGAGTTCCATCTCACCATGGTTTTTCGCATTTGGGTTTCCACATCAAAATCTCTCATGTTATGGTGTTTGTGCTTCTGTGGGTGAATGCATTATTTTCTATTTGGTTTGCATGTGTGCTAACCGGTTTGTCTACTAAATTGTTTTATCGATTTACTATTAGTTTAGCAAAGTGTTTAAGTGCAAAGATTTTTGGCATACTAATTCACCCCCCCTCTTAGTATTCATCACTTGGCCTTCCTGCATGTGCAGGCCCCTATTGTAGCAATAATATTCCCTTATTGGCCAGTAAGCGAATATTATGGGTCACAAATCCCACCAAGGTTATTCCCACACTGGGTTTCCTCATTAAAATATTGTGTTATGGTGTGCTTTTCATGTTGTTGTTATTGTTCTTATTTACTGCATTATTTCCAGTTTACTGGTACACAGTTTTGATATGCTTTTCATGTTTTAAATCAAGTAATTTGATATACTGGTTAGATATTGATTCACCCCCCCCTCTCAGTATCTTTGGGAATCCTAAGAGATCCATCCCTGGAGAAGCAAAAATGGAGATTCTAATCCAGTGAGATCTCCCCATGCATGGCAGCATAAATTTTTAAGTCATATGCCATCCTTTAGTGGTTATTGCTTTGCATGTAATGGCTATGGCCATAGGGCAGGAGAATATAGAAAGGGATCTAGAAGGAACTATCTAGGATCTCATAGAAATCATGTATATGAGAAAAATGTATCAAGGAGTACAAACATACATAATTCCTCTCCTGGTTATGCAAATATTATTTGTTATAATTACAATGGTTTTGGCCATAGAGAGTTTGAATGTAGGAAGGACTTACAATCATATGGAAGTCGCTATGGTAGCTATGCTCAACATAAAAATGAGTATAGAGCATATGGAAGTTAGAGACCTGCATGGAACCAAAGGAGAAATGCCCCCAAAGGATCAAGAGGTCCACCAGTTTCCGTTGCTAGTCACAACAACATCACTAGAAAAGAATGCTAAAACTGGTATGTTAGAAGATTTCCCAATCATGAAGTTGGGATGGATGTTGTGTGCTACTATAGCACTGATTTCAGTTATGATGCAGAATCTAGAAATGGAAAAACCCATCAGCAAAAGAAGGTAAGACCTACTCCCAAGACTGAAAATGGGAAGAAGAATGTGACCAAGCAGGTATGGAAGAAGAAGTGAGAAGATGCAACCATGGACCGACACTGTGCATTCAATGTATAGGTGATATCTCCTAAGGCTTAAAGGAGATGCAGGACCTTAGGGGGATTACTACACTAAATTTATCATTCACCCCCTCAGTGAAGAAGGACATATGGAAGAACAAGTTGCTGTCGGTATGAAGGAAGAGAATGAGATGATAAGTGTGTGTAGTTGTGGCCTTGGCTACACATCTATAGATTAGAGTTGGATCAATACTACATGTGTCAATAGTTGTAGATTAACAATTGGAATCAATGGAAAGTGACACAAATTGTCAAGAGTTACAAGAAGGTGCTTCGATAGTGATGATGGACCAGTATGTATAGGATGTTACTGGTATAAATATTGATAGGTACTTGTAGATTTTGTAAGACAATGAGGTTAGAGATCATTTCATTAGCCCCGATAGCATGGAATGAGGAGTTTATGTCTCAAGTGGTATTGATGAAGACCTGAAATACATATGTTGGCCTAGTTGTTGATCATGTAAGAATGCATGTTTTTGGGCTAACTGATTTAATTTATGGCATGATAATGATATTGTATGGCTTTGTGTACATCCAAGATCATGTCATAGGTTGTGGTGGATATAATGGAGCTGAAAGATCCTCAAATGATCATATATGCATAGTTCAACTAGTATATGGAGTTGACTAGAGCCCCGGTATTGGACCTAACCAACATCGAGGACCTAAGATGGATGACTCAAGAGGAGTTCAAGTGCTTATGAAGTTGAGCCGGCATGCTTGAACTTGTGATGGTACTGACTACCTAAACTGCAAATGATAGGGATTATTGTAGGAATACCCAAGATAATTTCATAATTAGGGGTATTTACTTTTCTTTTGGGTGGTTGTATTCATAGTACAATCACACTTAATTCTAAATAAATTTGGAATCAAAAGGGAGTTGATGCAGTCTAACCGAAAGGTAAGCTGTATTCACTGACACATCCTTCTACAATTGAGTGATTTATTAATTAGTATTAGACTTGAATGCTCAATTGGTGTCAGTTGATGGTTGAGTCCTCCATCTCAAGTGTTGGGACATGAGAAGATGCAAAGAATGATGGTTGAAGGAGAAGAAGCATCCAGTAGAGAACAAGGGGAGAAAAATATATGACAGTGACTCATAAATACAAGGAGGTGAGAGACCCTGACAGTACCCTTTGCCATTATTGTCAAAGGGGGAGAAATAATATGTAGTATACCACATACTGCATGTGTAAGAATCCATGGATCATAGAAAGAGGGAGAGAGAATATATAGTATGTAAGATACTACATGTGTTGACATCAATTCTAAAGGGGGAGATTGTTGCCATTGTGTTGTCATTGATGTCAACCGATATATGAAGGCTACCAATATAAGAGATGTATGTGCAACAGTATCATGGATGTATACAGGATGTGATATCTTTGAAGTCACCTAGTGTTGCAAGCCACTAGTAAGGGAGAGAATGTCATTCAGTACAATGACCATTGGAGTCACCGGTACACAAGTTAGTGTTTGACACGTGTGGAAGATATGGACAAGAGATCGATATGATATAACATTCGGTAAATGATGACATCTGTGAGTGGGAAAGATGTTGGGCTATTGATTGTGATGAATAGGTAGAATGCTACCTAAATCACATCAACACAAGATGAGAAGCATGTATAGGTCACTGGTATGCTGTGTGGATGCAAAACAGTAGGACTCCCACTGGATTAAGATGTAGTCACCATTTGAAGAGATGATTGATAGTGAATGTGCCCCAACTAGATCACATGTGCATGTTTGAAGATATGTTGCTCAAACATGGAAGCCTCATGGTGTATTGTAGGATGCAGATGACAAGGATCCACTCCCACTGGTAAGTGGAGCTTATCTCCTATTATGCAAAGTATGCATCTTAGTTTTGCTAGATAAGACATAAGTAGATCGTGGGTGATTGAAATCTCACACTCGATCTACTGATGAATCACAAAGATGCCTCAAGTGCATGAAATCAAGGATATGCACTAGACCAATAGAAAAGGTATGATGAGTTGTTGGGATAGATAAAGAGTGATGGGTTTATCACTTTGACAAACTGGTTTAGATAGTGTTCAGTCTGATGATGAAGAAGGCAAGGGTGAGCAACAGTAGATAAAGAGTGCAACTAGCATGAAGTTGTGTTATATAGAAACAACTGAAGGATTATGACATTGTATCATTAAGGGGTTTACCGGTAAGTATGTCCACCGGTAATATGGACAAGGTGCAGATGCAAAAGACTCTCATCTCATTAAGATGTGCATAAGGTAGGTTAGCAAGTGTGCTAATCGGTTGAGTGTTCCATCGAAAGAGAAGCAGTGTGCAAGGTTGATGATAGAACGATTAAGGGTGTAACTGGTAGGGTTAGTAAGCCAACAAAAGAACCCGATAATGAGGTTGGTTAGTGATCCCATCCATACCAACACAAATGACCTAGCAAGGGTGGATGCCGATAAAGGGGCCACATGGAGGTGATGTGGCATGCATGCACAGGTTGGTGAATGTGTTGCTAACAAGGTATATGGTGAGAGGTCAACATTTATGTTGATAGTGTGTTTCATGGGTCAAGGTGAAAAAGAGTGCAGCTTGAGACTGATCAAATGATAGAGATCTAATTGGATGACTTCATGATCAAGGTCGAGTGTCCAGGTGCTGATCAGGGGAGGTGAATTTATCTGCTTGATCACTTCATAGGTGTGTGAGAAGTGTAGATCAAAGGAGTTGTGTTTTCTAAACTTAGAAAACTTGTATTGGAAGTCGTGTGATTGGTGGAGCTGATTGATCCAATGCAAGAGGTTGATCCCTTTGGCTCCTACTATGGTTGGTTTATTTGATGAGCTGAATGATGAGGAAAATACCTTTGATGATTCTTCCACTTGTTGGTCTATCAGGTCATATTGGATCCTAGATAACCTTGTTAACAAAGAGGGTATCCCTTCAACCCCTTCCTATAGTTCCCCACCCCCCTCTTTGGAATTTTTCTTATAAAATAGGACTTCCCTATCTATGTGGAGAAAGCTAATAAAGTTTGTGATGGTTACAATAACTAGTAGGCTATCATTCATTATCTTGTGGGTTATATTAACATTGAAACAAAGAAAATTAATATATTGGAAACGTTTCTTAAAATTGATTCTAGAGCTTCTAGTTGGGTTGTAGAGGATAAAGACCGAAGAATCTGGGAAGCAACTAATAGTGTGTTCAAGAAGTTAGAAAAATGGGAAGGTATTAATGAATAAATAAAGAAGCTATATGAGAATATTGATTGGAAAGAGGACATAAATAAAACTATGAAGGCTATGGAGGAGATTCAAAGCATCTAGGTGTCCCTCAAAAGAAAATTGGAGGATGTGATTGTGCATAATAGTGAAATATTTTAAAGGAATTCAGAAACTCTGCAGGCTATCCAATAGGAGATCAAGAAGAAGAAGGCTTTAAAGAAAAGTCATTTCGACTTTGGATTCACCTAGTAACTCATCTGAAAAGGGATCCATCAAATGATTCTCCTTTTTGGATAGTGTGAAGGATATGTGTAATGCCCACTAAGAAACCCAAGAGAAATAAAGAGAACTAATAACCTAACTAAACATCATAGAGATATTTTTTTAAATTAAAGATAATTAACAACACCTTTAACTAAAGAGATCACATCATCTTAAGTGCACAAGAAAACATCATCTTAAGTGCACAAGCAAAATTTTAAGATGCAAAATCACATTTTATTTGTAGAATAACATACATTTCAACTTACTTGATTAAATAACACTAAAGTACAAACAAAAATGATTTCATATTAACCCATTTGCATTCTCTAAGGTTTCTCAATATAGGAAAGTTAGCATCTAAAGGTCATCGAATTATAACCATTAGATATAACTTGTCTAACACCAGGAAGATTACTTCATTCATTTTACTTCTTTAATATCCAATTGTTCTTGAGCCATTAAAACATTTAACATGATATAATCTATCCATTCCCATAATATAACCAACACCAATTTCACATAGAGTGAAAACATCATTACATTATATTGCATTACATAATGCCTCTCATATATGAATACATCATGAATATAGGTCAATGATTACAAATAGAATTTCATGATACAAGATCACATGAATGATATGCAAATACAAGAGTGTGAAGCATAAAAATGGAACCAAGTAGCTAGGACCTAATTCGACTGTCATGTACACATAGTGGAATACGAAAGAGCCTAGGGAGATAGTTCACTTTGGCTACTTCTTGTGAGGAAGAGAGAGCCACAAAATATCTCTTAGGGTTCCTATTCCTTTATTTTAAATAAGGACTAGAAATGAAAAATGAAATTCAATGATCAACTATGATAGGAGATGAGAGATGAAGTGCACATAAACCAAAAATGCAAATTGTGCCTAAACTAAAACTGAAATACTGAAAGACAGACTGTAAAGGGGACTCAAAGGTGTACCTTTTGTTGAAGCTGATGCAAAACTGGTAGATCCTAGGGTTCTCGACACCCTTTTCCCTCTGCTGGCAGGAAGATGATCTTCTTAATCCGAGGTTCTGAGGGTCTGATATGCAGATCTGGCACCTGAAAATGTAAAACCTTGGGGACCAAGGTAGGTGCCACACCCCTGTCTTTGAGATCTAAGATCAGATTTTGCCCCTAAGACTGTCTCTTTGTCTTCCATCGGTCTCAAAATTCATGCATCCATTGAATTCTTGTACCTGCACCTCCAACTTGAAAAATGGTGTCTAGGTGGCTATATAGGGTTTTGCCATAGTCAAACCCCTTGTTTTGGTGATTTACACCTCCTCAAATAGCTGCCAATGTATTAAAAATGTGTGTGCAATAATATTATGTGTATGCAAGATCCTAAATGAACAAGAAAGAAAATCTAGAGTTCTACCCTACGCTTTGGAGAGCAAACACTAAATGATTGTAAATGTAAATGTAAATGCTTCAAATAAAAAATGAAATAATGGATCTAAAGAATTATTGTAAATCTGAAAATGAATTTTATGAAGCTCATACAAAGACATGAAAACAATATGAAACCATACCAAACCCTAAGGGAGAGGTACAAGCTAAACAACAGACGGTGATCTCCTATTATTCTTCAATATCTTCAAAGTTCCTAGATGTTGAAAATGATTGATGAAGGCTTGATAAATTCTTGATGAAGTCTTGATTTGCTGATGTATAATTCACATAACTTGTACTTTCACTTCACAAGAGGGTCCTTCAATCGCTAGATCTTAGATCCATCAAATGAGGAAAGGAAGGCTTTATGTAGGAGACCCTAACTTTGTTTTGAGTCATAGGCTGACTTAGAAATGATATTTTTTGCCGATCTCTTGGATTTTAATAATAAAATACAGCCAAAACATGTTCCCAAAATTTGGGGAGAAAAAGTTGAGACCATTTTGGTACCAAGATGGTCTGAACACACGATCTGACCAACTTTTCACCAATTTTTTGGAAAGCAAGATATTGTGGTTTTAAAAAAAATTCTAGGAGTTTGTTGAAATTTTAGATGCCTACATATGTTAAATTGGGCCTTGAAGGTTGAAATAGGACATAATTAGGGTATTTGATGAAATGATTAAATGGGAGAATAAAATTAAAAGGGGCACACTTAGGGTAAAGTGCCCAATTTTATGATGTATAGAGGGATAAGAGAAGAATTTAGATTTAAATAAATTAATTAATTAAATTCTTAAAGGGGAATTTAAATGCAAAATGCAAACACACTAAGGTGGGTGCTAACCTAAGCATGGAATTGTATCACCCAACTAAGGGTGTACAATTTACGATGCTAAATTTAGCCCCCAATTTAGCGGTCATATGACACTATGTGCACATGCAAGCTAAAGTATAGAAAAGTAAACATTTCATGAAAAAAGATATGTCCATAAGGTATCAGACGAAGGCCCTAGTGGTAGTTGCAGTACACTGTTAGGAACCGCATCCTATAAAACCACATTTTTAGACAAAATCACAAAATCATCTAAATGCTTAATAGGGAAGTGATGAAATTTGCGGGTAGCTATGTGCCCCCCCTTTTTCGGCTTGCTAATTTAGTGAGGTGAAATAGGGTATCATGTTTACCATAGTGAATTGTTAAAGAGAATTGATGAGAAATGCTCACAACAAGGTTTGATGCAAGATCAAAATTTATGGAGAATCATTTGGTAAGAAAGAGAACTAAATCACAATTCCAACACAACCAAGAGTGTGAAGATTGGAGCTCTATAACACAAGATGAAAGATTAAGTAGGAAAAGAAATGAAAAATTAGGGTTAAGAAAAGAATTACCTTTAAAATTTTGAAAAAGGAAGAAGAGATCATTATTCAACGACATCCAATTTTGAGAATAGAGGGGATCTTTGATAAAGATAACATCTTTTTAAAGGAAGATAAGAATACACAACTTCTCCAATATTTAATAAAAGAGGATTCTTAGTGAAGGATTACACACTTTCACTAAGGAGAGAGTGTTCATGAAAGGTATCATTTCAAACAAAGAATAGGTCCTAGATAAGGAAGACACATAATCTATGCAAGAGATGACATCACTGAAAAAATAACACTCAATAAAGGAAAGGTGAATGTTTATAAAAAGAGAGAAGATTGAAATATCACCCTTTCCCCCCAAGCATAGAGGCAAGGACATCAAATATAGATCATTTATAAAAGAAAAATTCTTCGAAAAGAAGGAAAGAGATCCTCATCAAGGATTTTCACATTCACAACATAGAGGAGTTACTTATAAAAGATACCACTCAATGAAGAAGAGAATTTGATGCATGATTAAAGGCTTCCCATACTAAGGAAAAGGTCCAATTAACGATATGTACTAAATATCTTCATTTGGGATACTTGTTCCAATATGAGAGAGGGATATACACCTCTACAATCAATAAGAAATCCTTATAGAAGACACTACTTCACAAAAGGGAAAATTTTGAACTTAAGAAGGAGATATGTTTGAAATCACTTCCAGCCCACACACAATGAGACAAGAGATGGGACAAAAATAGGCTATTATGTTTCTTCTAAAGTATGATTGCACGTGAAATTCTACCATCTAGAATGGCAATGAGCCACTAGTAAGTAAGCTACCAATGTCACATAATGATGAGCAACATAATAGCAACTAATGTTATTTGAATATATGATAGATTGGATGAAGAATTTGACTACGACATGTTAAATTCTCTACTAGTGATGAGAGGAAAAACATGTATAAGATGATGAATAGTGAAAAGTCTTATTAAGAGAATAGTTTGTAGGAGAAGAATAGGCCACTAAGTCATGCTACTTTTGCACACAAGAAACCTTAGAAAAGGGACAGGTGTAACTCATTAGAGCCTTATGTCTAGAAGAGAGGATTTTAGAACAAATAGAAGATAAAGAATCATAAGTAGGATTGGAAATCTCTTGAGGAGATTCATAAAGAGACTTGTAAATTGCCATAGTTTCCTTATGAGGGGGATGAGTGCTGGGAGATATAGAGGATGATTTAACTGAGATGAAGTCATCATCACTACTAAATATAGCATTCACATTGAGAGATGATCTTTTAGTTTCTTTCGTATGCTTTGACGGATTATATCCAAGTCCAAATGAAGCTTCATGCATGTTATTTTATAAATGAACTTTAATACCTTGTTCATTTATGCCACAACCATTGTCATTATATCCACTCTTTGCTAAAATGTGAAAACCTAGACCATAAAGGGATGCCATATCAGAAAGAGATGTTGGGGCCTCATAGGTCTCGATGTCATAGTTAGATGAATAAGATGAATATTGTGGATAAATATTTTAATTAGAATTAGACACAAATTATTACTTAATTGTTTAGACAAAGTGGGTTGTGTTTTAGGTTCCTCCTTAGCTTTCTATTCCTCAGCTTTAGATCCTTTTCAAGAGACCTTGTATACTCCCACAAAAGTAGGCTTAAAATCTAGAGATCCCTAATCATCATCTGAGAGTACCCCTTCGAGAGAAAAGATATCTTTGGGAGAAGATTCATATTGAGTAGAATCCTTTTTAGGGGTCTTGGAATCACTGGAGGGAACAAGGGTATTCAAAGAAATAGATATATTTGAAGATGTATAAGAATTGGAAGAAGGATTAGAAGTAGTTGAACAAGAAGATTTGATTTTGCAATGAAGTGTTTGAATTGGTATAATTCAACAAGGTATGCATCTTATTGTTGTAGATGAACTTAAGTTGCCTATGCAAAGTAGAAGGGACAACTTGCATACAATGAAGCCAATGTCATCCTAATAGAATATTGTAAGTAATCTTATCATGCATGCCATGAATAAGTGTAAGTAAAATAAAATGTGCCACCTTAATAGGCAAGGTTATAGTACCTAAAGATTTTTTAGCAATATTGTCAAAGCCATGAATAGTAAGAGAATCAGGTTGAATAGAAGAAGCATCTACCTTAATTTTAGGCAATAACTTGATGCTACAAATATTAAGGCTAGATCCATTGTCTACTAAGGTTCTTCTTATAGTATTACCATTGATAAGAGAAAATAGCATAAGAGGACCATATTTTTGTTGAATCTCATGGGAGGGTAACTCATCTTGTGTGAACACAATTTGAGCTTTGGATTATTTTATAGGTTCAACCAAAGAAGCCATATTATTAGGTGTCACTACAGATGGGACATATAAGTTCTTTAAAGAAAATTTTAATATTTTATGATGTGTGGATGAAGTTTGAATTAAATCCTAAAGAGATATCTTGATAGGAGTAGCTTTAAGTTGTTCAATAATATCATACTCCTTACCAAGAGTTTGTGAGATATGAGATGCTGGTGGAAGAATAGGTTGAGACGTGGGAAGTGAAGAAGGGATATCTATAGGAGGATTCAGTTACCTATTTTTCCTTGTATTATATGTGTGTGAGCTACCACATTGTAACTCTCTCGGGTGATTTTTTTACCATACTCATAAGGGCTCTTAGTAGGATAACCTCCTTGCACAATAATAACTAGTTTGTTAGGAGTGTGTAAGGAATCATCACTATAACCACCTTGAACCACAAAGAGAGGATTTTTTAGAGGTTTATAATTTGAGAAAGAACTATCACCTTGAACTATGAAGAGGGGTTTATTAGGTGTCTCATTCACATGTATCTTAATAATTTAATATGGTTTGAAAATATGTGAAGATCTATAAAATTTGAAATCATCAACTTGCTCGTAAACAGGATTATCAACCTTAAACCTTTCTTCATGAGTAGGATTTTCTTAAGATTGAATGAAAGGGATATCTTCATAGAAGGGATTGTTAATGACATCAAACCATTATGATATAACATCATTCTCTTTCTCAAACATATCCTTATAAGGAGTATGCATTTTAGGAGAAGGATCAACATAATTCACATAATAAGAATTATTGAAACAAGTGTTGATAGTCTCTTCTTGCACAAAAATGTTATCATGAATAGGGTTAATTTTAGGAGAGGGTTTACCATTAGTCATTAATGATTCATCCCTAATAGAAAGAATATTGAAATAAGATGTAGTTTTAGTAGGGAAGGTAGGCATAATATCATCTTCTATCACCAAAGGATCCACATGGGGGAGATACTCTCTATGAGAATGATTAGCATTTCTTTTCAAAGCTTCATCATTGGGAGGGAGATCTTTGAAGGAAACATGATCAATATTTTATTGAGGGTATCCTTATGAGTAGATACAATTTGGGGAGAGGGAAAATGCTTCATGTTTAGAGGGAAGGATGTTGAAATGAATAGGAGGTGAGCTATTAAGAGAATTTTCAACCATGTCACCTTATTTTACTATAATATCATCTTCTCTGACCAAGGTACTCTCATAGGAGAAGGACAAATTAAGAGAATAATAAATACTATCATCTAATGTTTCATCCCAAATAGAGAGATCATTGAGACAAGTGCTATGTGAGGCCCTACCTTAACTCATCCTAGCATTTCAGTATTTTTCATGTTGAGACTAATATGGTTGCTTTATTTTTATACATTATGGATTTGGAACTCATATGATTTCATGATTTGGATAACATTGATGGATGCTTCATTTCTATGCATTATAGACATAGAACTCTATATGATTCTAGAATAGGATTACCTTGTGATGATGTATGTCATTATTGGAATTGCAGGACTTTACTATGATGATAGAAATAGGATGCTTATTTTACGTATGGATTCAAATTATGGGAATTATGATAATTGCTTATGTGGATTTATTTGGATGAAAGATGTATTGATTTGTTAAATGTAAATTGTATGCAGAGTGTTTGATGTGTATTCTTATTCATGTGTTTTATATTATATGAGGTTATTTGGAATTACTAATGTGTAATTGAGATGCACAAGAAAATTATCCATGTGACCATGGAAATATTATGGAGAACCAAACCTAGACCTATGTACATTCGTAAAACCAGCGTTTGTCTATTTGGAGAGACAACACCCCATTTGTATCGTATTTTATTTGTGAAAGTGATTGTTGCATGAGTGTTAAAAAGAATTTTGTTAATTTGTGTAAATCCAAAAAGAGACAAATTTCAAGTGTAATTTTGTAAAAGTATTTTTATTGTGTCGCTTGACAGATGTGATCGATTTATGTTTTGGTTTTTTAATTGTCTCTTGGAGGGAGTTGTTTAACCATATCTTTTTCAATTAATTTAATGTGGTTCTATATTTTTCTAGGGTAAAGAATCTTTGGGGTGGTCAACTTAGGTTTGACCCGAAAATTAACTTCAGAGGGGTTTAAAAGGGGTTAAATGGACACCTAGGGGTAGTTTAAGAGTGTTTCCTAAAGCCCATAAGGTATACGTAAGGGTTAGGAGTAATTTTAGGCATGTACCAACTCCCATGTGACCCTTTAGACACCCTAAAAAGTTGGTTTCCTAAGTTGAGCGAAAATTGAAATTAGAAGGATCATCTAAGTTGTTAACCTTCCTCTTTGAATGTGAGATCCCTTTCCCATTTTACCCTACCTTTCCTTTTCAGTTTTAGAAACCTATGAGAACTCTCACAAAGGGCTTCTTAAGCAAGAATTAGAAAATTTGTGGGTAATCAGCCACTCTCCATTTTTGGAGACAAGGTAATTTTGAAAGAAAAGACAGATTTGGTTTTAGGAAATTGGCTAAGTGTAGAGAAGGAAGGAATTGTGGAATTGGGCTGCTCATCCTCAACTAATTCTATCTTACCTTTGGGCAGTTGAAGGTTGGTTAAATTTCTCTTTGTATTGTTTTTATATTGCATGTTATGTTGAAAATATTTTCTTGTGTGAAAAGGCTAGTTTGTTTTATTTTTCCCTTGTAAAAATTTATTTTGTGTGCTACATTTTACTCTTGTGTACATTCTATGTTTGGGGAGTAACCAAGGCCTCCTACTCTTGGGAGAGAGGATGGTCTTGTGGGTGGTAGAAGTTTGATAGCCCTCAAGTGAGAGGCTCTCGTTAAGAGAGTGATCTATAGGGATTTCTATGTGACCCTTGCTGCATGGCTTGTTTATGCATTTGGGGGTCATAAGGAGGGAAATAAGGAATGAATGCCTTGTGGGGCATAAGGTTGTGGGGTTGTTATACCTATGATTTATCATTGTTTTTCATGAGGTGGCCTTGAGTTTTACCATACTTTCAGTCTCCTGAGGGTATTTGGTCCACTACCACTTGTGTATAGACATCACATTATGTGGTGCAGTGTAGCCCTGGGATGGGAATATGTTTGTGAATGTTTTCCATTGTTTATTGTGTTTGCATGTGTGTAACCTGTCTAGGGCTTGGTTCTCCAAGCTCGGGGGTAGCTACTAGTTAGCCTAGGCTGGGAGGTGAGTACTCCATCGTCATAGCTTTGATTTAATTGCAGGTTGTCGAAAGAAAAGAATAGGACAAGTGGAAGTTTACTGGAGTTATTTGTTGCAGAAAAATATTTATAAATGTAATTATTATTTTGAAAAGTCCTCATTTATTAGAAATGAGAGACCCATTTGTAAAGGGACGATAGTGTCTTTGAAATACGTTTTAAAGAGTTGTAATATTTTAGTATGCTATTTTGTAGAAAAGAAATGAGAGATCCCATTTGTATTGATGGCTATAATGTATTTTAAACGTACTCTAAATAAATGAAACCATTTTGTTAAATAATATTTTGTTGCAAAAGAAATACATTTATCTTGGATTAATTTCCCTGTAGTGTTATTAGTAGTATGCAAGTTAGTTTGGAAATGAAAGTCTATTTTGCATGTGAATTTTGAAAATAAAAAGAATCAGTTATTTCCTATGCATACCTCTAAGATTTAATTTAAATATCAACTCATTTATCTAGTTGCTGTTAAATTTATTAAATTTTGTCATCTATATAGTTGCTGTTAGAATTATTAAATTTTGTCATTTGTTTATGTGCAGAAAATAAAATCTATAGTTAAACAAATTAATTGAAATAAATAATTTCTAGAGTTTTTGTTCTAAGTATATTTAATTATGTTATTTACTTTATTTTTGCAGAAAGTAAATCTATGTTTAAATAATCTATCTATTTTTTTTAGCAACTAGGATTTTGATAAAAGGAAATAAATACAATGATTTAAATCTGAGGAATTTATCCAATCTGTTAAATATGTTTCAGAATATATATTTACATAGAAAGCTTATGCCCTAGATACAACACACACACACACACACACACACACACACACACACACACACACACACACACACATATATATATATACAAACGAATTTACATGCCTATATTAAATGTTTAAATGAATTCATTTCTTAAAAATAAAGAAAATAAACTTAATTGTTTAATATATATATATATTTGCACCTTTTAAATAAAACAAAAAAAAATTAAATTAAAAAAAATAATTATTTACATGGGGGGGGGGGGAAGGCCAAAGGGCCGAAGCCACTGTGTGGACACACAGCAGACGGCCTGCGGCCTCCACTGTGTGGACACATAGTGGTCGGACCTGCGGCTTCTACTGTGTGGACACACAATGTTGGCCACCACGGCTTCCACTGTGTGGACACATAGTGTTGGCCGTAGTCGCTACTGTGTGGACACACAGTGGTGCCGCGCCCGCCACTATGTGGACACACATTGGTGTGGCAACCTCCACTATGTGGACACACATTGGTGTGGCAACCTCCACTATGTGGACACACAGTAGCGCCACCCGGTACGTCCACCTCTCCTCCTCTTTGCCGAGTTCACCATTGCCACCGCATGGTAATTTTGCCCTCCACAAATCCAAAGAAAAGAAAATGAAACCCTAGCCAGTTAGGGCTAGGTTAATATGAACAAAGTAATAAAGAATGAAAAAAAACTATAAAAGGATTCTTTTTATATTAATAAAATTAGGGTTTCCATTATGTGAAAGCATATTTAAGTTTATATATATATATATATATATATATATATTTTATATATAGAGTTTAAATAAATGAATGGATAATTGTAGGTTAAGTAGTTTATTAAGTGGTCACAAATTATATATGCTTTTAAATAAACATATGGCTATTATATTTTAAAAAAAAATTAGTGTTTAATTTCAAAATATTTGTGGAGTTTTAAACTATTATAAGCTTTATAATAAATTGGGTAAGACTACCTTGGTTATGGGAAATATTTAAACTTTATAGGACAATATTCATTATGAAAATTAAATGACATTTTTTGTCGATTTAATTTAAACAAATTTCAATTAATGATTAAAATGAAAATATAGACTTTTATAAACAAAGTGCTAGGACTAAATTAATTAGTTCCTTAAAGCATTTATTGATTATGGAAGATTAATAATACCTTCGCCAACATTTTAAAGAATTTTAATTAAGTGATTAAAATTGTTGAGATGATAATAATTCTTTTGAAAATTAATATTTTGCATTAATTAAATTTATTTTTTGCTTACTTAAGTTAGTGATTAGAGTTAACTCTAAACGTAGTTAAGACGAAAACTTTCTGGAGCAGTTCATATTAGCAAAATTTAAATATTTAAAGTGCAAATTTAAAAAAAAAAATTATCCCGTTCTTGCCCTAAAGTTTGGGCATGACATGTTACAACAATCGTCTTGTACTATGGTGTCCTCATGGATAGGGTCAATTTTGGGAGGGAATAATAATATTTATTAATGCTTCATCTTTAGGAGGAAGAGAATTAACAAATTTTTTATTGAAATCATCCTCTTGCCTCAAAATGTCCTTAATAGGTTCCTTTATAAGGTGATGGAGTGTTAGAGAAAGGTATAGGAAACTATCATGATGCAAAGACAAGTTGATCGAAGGCTGACATAGGACCTAATTCTACTCTCATGCACACATAATGGAATATGAAAGAGCCTAGGGAGATAATTAACTTTGGTTGCTTCTTGTGAGGAAGAGAGAGCCATGAAATATATCTTAAGATTGCTATTCCTTTATTGTAAATGAGGAGTAGATATGCAAAATGCAATGCAATGATCAACTATGCTAGGAGATGAGATATGAAGTACACATAAACCAAAAATGTAGATTTTGCCTAAACTGGAACTAAAATACTGAAATAAGGACTAGAAAAGGGACTTAGATGTGCACCTACTACTAAATCTGATGCAAAACTAGCAGATCCTAGGGCACTGGGTACCCCTGTACCTCTACTGGTAGGAAGCTAATGTTCTTAATCTAAGGTCCTAAGGGTCTGATATGCAAATTTGGCACCTGAAACTATGAAACCTGGGAGACCAGTGCACCACACCTTGGTCCTATCTCAGGGCACCATGCCCCTATGTTTATGATCTAATATTGTCTTGGTGTCTACTGTCGGTCCCAAAATTTGTGCGTCTGCTGGATTCTTGTGCATACACCTATAACTTGCAAAATGGTGTCTAGGTGGCTATATAAGGTTTTTCCTTAGTCAAATCCCTTATTTTGGTGATTTCCATCTCCACAAATAGCCGATAATATATTGAAAATGTGTGAGAAAGAATCTTGTGTATATGCAAGATCCTAAATGAACAAGAAAGTAAATCTAGAGTTCTACCCTATGCTTTGGAGAGCAAACCCTAAATGATTGTAAATGTAAATGTAAATGTTTCAAATTGCAAATGCAATAATATATATAAAATATGATTATAAATATGAAAATTAATGTTATGAAGCTCATACAAAGACATGTAAATAACATGAAACTATACCAAACCCTAAGGAAGAGGTACATGCCAATCAACAGTTGGTGATCTCCTATTATTCTTCAATATCTTCAAAACTCCTCGATGTTGAAAATGGTTGATGAAGGCTTGATAAACGATTGATGAATGCTTGATTTTCTTTTGTAGGCTTCACATAACCTGTACTTTCACTTCACAAGAGGCTCCTTCAATCGCTAGATCTTAGATCCTTCAAACGAGGAAAGGAAGGCTTCATGTAGGAGACCCTAACTTGGTTTTGAGTCATAGGCTGAATTAGAAATGATATTTTTTCTAACCTCTTGGATTTGAATATTAAGATACTCCCAAAACATCCTCACAAAATTTGGAGAGGAAAATTCTGGACCATGTTGGTACCAACATGGTCCAAACACACGGTTCAACCAACTTTTAGCCAATTTTTTTGGGAAGCAAGATATTGTGATTTTAAAGAAAATTCTAGGAGTTTGTGGAAATTTGAGATGTCTAGATATGCGAAATAGGGCCTTGAAGGTTGAAAAAAGACATAATTAGGGTAGTTGATGAAATGATTAATTGGGAGAATAAAATAAAAAGGGGCACACTTAGGGTAAAGGGCCTAATTCTATGATGTCTAGAGGGATAAAAGAAGACTTAATATTTAATTAAATTAAATAATTAAATGTTTAAAGGGGATTTTAGATGCAAAATGCAAACACACTAAGGTGAGTTCTAACCTAAGCTTGGAATTGTAACACCCAAATAAGGGTGTACAATTTACGATGCTACAAAGAGTATAGATGAATATTTACAAATAACAAAGATTACATCCACATCATAAATCCATAGCACTGGAACAGAAGAGAAGAAGTAACATCCATCACGCACACAAACAACTAATGAGGAAAATACCAATGGAAGAAGGCATCAAATCACCCTACCATGTGGAACCAAAAAGGTGCACCCCCTATTCTTTGAAGAATGACATAAGGCCCCCCACACACACTAGTCCTAGGCCAATACCTAAACATCCAAGGGAACTCAAATATTGAAAAGGAACGACCACATACAAAAACTAAAACACAACAAGGCATAGGAACAAACAAAAAGTAGAAAAATCACTAGAGGCTTCTCCACAAAACAAAGGATAAGGTAATAGGACACATACAGGGAAGAGTGTCATCACATGAAATCAACAAGGGTTATCCTAACAATCCTAGACCTCGGCACCCATCAACAAGAAATCTCCTAATAGTCTCTCTCTAGAACTCAACGTCCAAGTGACACCCATGTGGAACCAACTCAAACTTTCATGAATATAAGCGAGTATATTCATGCCAACAAAAATTTTCCAAACTCATCCCGAGCCTAAGCTAGCACTGTAGGCCACTAAATAAATTATTTAAGATTATCACTATTGGGAAAATAGTGTCTCAACCTTGCTTTACATGAGGTTACTATTTATAATAATTTTTTGTTTGAGCATGGAATGGTGCAAAATTTTCCCCAAAGCTTTAGATTGGCTAGATAAGCATTCCGATAAATTTTCGTTGCAAGATCCCAACTAGTTTTGAAGATATTCAATTTTTCATTTTGGAAGGTGTGATGAAAGGTTTAAATTTAATTTTGAGGATATTAGACCCTCCAAATGCCCTGAAAAGTGGGATTAATTGACATAGTAATTTATGAGGTGATAGATCACTTCACAAGCTTTTTGGCACTTTAAACGGTTCATTAATCAGACACTGTGTTCACAACTTATGGCCTCTAAAAGTTTGGACTCCTAGAATAGGAAATATTATAAAATGCATCAAACACATAAATGAGTTGTACAAAGGGAGGAACATGCATTGATGTGTTTTTTGACATGTCATAGGTCATCTAGATTGGAGATAAGGTTGGCTCGACTTTATTGGGTGGTTTTAGCCCATGGTTTTCTAATACCGTTTGACAGTTTCTTGTGTTGCATCTCCTATATATGGGGTGCGTGAGATAGAGGTTGTGTGCAAGAGTCTTATGGCTATTGAGTTACCTTTGAATCTTTGATTAGTGGTACTCCTATGAATATCTTTCTCTACAATGATATTGTAATCTATTATTGATTACTAAATAATATATTGAGCTTCCTTTTGGAGTGTGGGGTTTTTATCTCGAAAGGGTTTTCCCCACGTAAATCACTATGTTGTGGTATGAATGTTATTGTCTATTTATGTTAAGTTTTTGTAACTGTTGTAACGATCTGTAAAAAAATTTAAATTACCCTCCTCTTAAGGTTAATGTAACAAGTTGTTCTCCTACTTAGTTTTTTTACAAGTGGTATCAGACCCTTATCACCTTTGGTTTCAATTATGGGTTGTTGGGTTTTTTGAAAAAATCTAGATTTGAGTGGAATCTTATGTAGTAGATACTTTTTGATCTTTTTGTAATAATTTTTACATGGTAAGTTTGTCAAGGAGAATAATGGTGGAGAAATTTTCCAGAAGTAATTTTGAGATATGGAAGTTGAAGATGGAAGATCTATTAATAGATTGAGATCTGTGGGATGTTGTTGTTATGAATTTCTCAAGACCTATAGATCCTACTATAGTTTCTTAGTATGATATTATAGAGTAAAAATCCAAGGGTCTAATCAGATTGTGCTTTATAGACTCTGTTTTGATCAATGTCCATGAAGAGAACTCAGAAAAGAATCTATGGACTAAGCTTGGTGAAATGTATCAAGCAAAATATTTATTGAATCGGATTTTCTTGAGGAAGAAATTGTATTTCTTGAGAATGGAAGAGGGTGGATGAGTTACAAACCACCTGGAAGAATTTAATATGTTGGTGGATCAATTGGTATATGTTGGTGTTAAGATAGACTAAGAGGACAAATGCCATATCTTTCTTTGTTCTTTTCATGATTCATGGGATTCTCTTGTTATGGCTATAAGTATTACTTATATTATTTTGAAGTTTGAAAATGTGTTAGGTATCCTACTTGGTAAAGAGATGCAAAGGAAGTTGGCCATGAATTCAAAGGAAGCTATAACTATACTTGGAAGACCTAAGGAAAAAGGAAAGAAGAATGAGAAGTGTAATAAGTCCAAATCCAGAGGGAGATCAAAATCTCTTGGAAAGTCCAAAGTCATTTGCTGGAATTGCAATAAATCAGGTCACATTCATAAAGAATACAAAGAATAAAAGAAGAACAAAAGGAAAAGTTTGATTATGAGTCCAAGTTTGAAAAGGAAGATGATGATGCATTCATTTCAGATTTGGTTACTCATGTAGGTAATGATGCATGGTTAATTGAATTAGGTGCATCTTTTTATATGACTTCCAAAAGAGATTGGTTATCTCAATATGAAGAATTTATAGGAGGTAAGGTGTACATGGGTGATGATTCACATTTAGATATTGTTAGCTATGGTAAGATTAGGATCAAGTTTCTAAATGGTAGAATAAAAATGATTAGCATTGTGTTGCATATCCCTTGATTAAAATGAAATTTATAATCTATGAGAAAATTGATAGGTATAGGTGTGCATGTAGTCTTTTCTGATCTAGAATGTAAGATGATCAAGGGTGCTTTGGTGATTTCTACATGTGTTGAGTTTGGTACTTTGCATAAGCTAGAGGCATACATTGTTGAGTGTAATATGATTTTTGTAAAAAGTAAATTTTATGGATACTTGATCAGAAGATTTAAGGGTTTCACCTTCAACGGATGGAGATGGATTTTGGGTACCTAAGGGTTCTCTTTCTTTTAAAGAAAAGTTACCTATAGAGAAGACTATGTTATGACACTAGAGACTTGGTGACATTGGAGAAAAGGGTCTAAGAACCTTGAAAAATAAAAAGCTTGTTGAAGGTTTGAATGATTGTAATCTTTAGTTTGATTTATGTGAGCATTGCATTTACAGTAAATAAAACCACGTTCAATTTCACTCAAGTTATCATTAAACTTGCGGTGTTTTGGATCTTATTCATTCTGATGTGTTTGGTCTTGTAGATGTTCCTTCCACTAGAAAATCCACATATTATATTTTATTTATTAATGATTTTAGTAGAAGGAAATGGGTATACTTTCTAAAGAGTAAATCTGAAGTTTTAAGTCATTTTAAAGAATTTAAAACGATGATTGAGTTGTAGACTGAAAAGAAAATTAAATGTTTGTGGACTGATAATATCGGTGAATTTCTCTCTAATGATTTGGATAGATTATTTAAAGACTATGGCATTAATAGACAGAAGACAACTCCATATTCCCCATAGCAGAATGAAGTTGCAGAAAGAATGAACATGACACTGACGGATAAGGCTAGGAGTATGCTGAGTGGTGTTGGTCTAGAACAAGATTTTTTGGTTGAAGCTATTACCACTGCTTGCTACCTAATTAATAGGTTTGCTACATAAGATCTTGTTGATAAAATGATTATGGAAGCATGATCAGGTCACAAGCCTTCATTGATACATCTTAGAGTTTTTGGTTGTGAGACATATGCACATATGCCAAAGGAGAAGCGAAAAAAGTTGGACAAAAAGGCATTGAAATATATCTACATCGGATATAGTTATGGTGTTAAAGGATACAAGATTTGGGACCTCGTTGAAAAAAAGGTAATACATACTAGAAGTTTTACTTTTAGAGAAATTAAGTCTCCTTCTGTTACATTGCAACTAGAATCAACTAAATAGGAAGATGTGATTCAATTCCCTTCTATGCCTGAAAGAGTTGAATCAAGATCACTTGATAGGAAAGAAGTAGAGGAGAGGTCATCTAGCTCTGAATCTTCAAAAGAGGAGAAAGAACCTCAAACTCAGCTTGCTCGAAGGTTTGCAAGACATAGAAAACCAGCTGAAAGGTATTCACTTGATGATTAGAGATGTATTTTGTTTTAATACTAATGTAGATTAACCTAGATTTGTAGAAGAGGAATTAAGTATGGATGATGTATAATCCTAGAAGATTTCTTTGGAAGAAGAAATGATAGCTTTGAAAAAGAATGATACATGGGATTTTGTATCAATGCCTGAAGGATGGAAACTTGTTGGTTGTAACTGGGTGTTCAAGAAAATGATTGGTTTAGATGGAGGAATTGAGAAGTATAAAGCAATTTGCAAAAGGTTATTCTCGGGTTGAGGGTGTTGATTATGGTGATATATTTTCTCCTACTACAAAAGTGATATCCATTAGATTTTTACTTTCTATTGTTGATGCTTATGATTTAGAGGTTGAGAAAATGGATACGAAAACTGCTTTTCTTCATGGTGATTTGGAAAAAGATATTTATATGACACAACCAAAGCACCATGTGACTAAATGTAAAAGTAATTTGGTCTATAAATTAAAGAAATATTTTTATGGCCTCAAAAAATGTCCTAGTGGTACCATAAATTTGAGACATGTGTGTTTAATTTGAGATTTGAGTGTTCTAAATTAGATCACTATGTTTATTATAAATCTGGTGGTGATCATTTCCTTTACATCGCATTATATATTGATGATATGTTATTCAATGGTAAAGGGAAAAGTATGATTTCAGAACTAAAGTCTCAACTGGTTACAAAATTCAAAATGAACAATCTTGGTGCATCAAAATACATTGTTGGGATGGAAATTAGTAAAGATAGAGTCAATAGAAAGATAGGGACAGGCTAGAATAAGCATGTGAATTCAGTTTTAGGAAGGTTCAACATGAAGTATTGTAAATCATTAGAGAAATATTCACCACCTTTACTAGTCCTCAAACATTTATTTTTCTTTCTTCTCTGCAATTTAACCATTTCTTTAAACTCTTTAAATTAATTGAAAACTTTAAGATTTACTCTTTAGAAAGTATAGTCATGTCCTTATACTAACATCATTAATAAATGAAATATAATATGTGGATTTTCCAATGGAAGAAACATATACAAGAACAAACACATCAGAATGAATAAGATCCAAAACACCATAAGTTTTATGAGAACCCAAGTAAAAGTGAATGCAATTTTATTTTCCATAAATGCAATGCTCACAAAAATCAATGTCAAGATTACAATCATTCAAACCTTCAACAAGACTTTTATTTTTCAAGGTCTTTAGACCCTTTTATCCAATGTCGTCAAGTCTATGGTGCCATAACATATTCTTCTTTGTAGGTAACTTTGCTTAAGGAGAAAGAGAACCTTTAGGTACCCAAAAGCCATGTCCATCTGCTAAAGGAGAAACCCTCAAATCTTCTGACAAAGTATCCATAGATTTACTTTTACAAAAGTGCTATTACAATCAACTATGTATGCCTCTAGCTTAAACAAATTTCCAAATCTGACACCTCTAGCAATCACCATAGCACCCTTAATCATCTTACATCCTACAGTAGAAAAGACTATGTGTGTGAAAAGTGGATTTAGAATCTATATCTGCAAGACACAACACTTCAATCCAGTCATTACATGCATGGTTAGACAAATATTAAAACCATAACAAACTGACCCATTTCCTTCTAAAAGATGCGAGTATAAGATTGCTCTTAGACTATTAGCAATACCAGTGATTAGACAACATCAAGATGAAGGATTTAATCTATATGAGCATGATGAATGCTAGATGGATGCAATATTAATCTTAACAAGATTTAAGCAATATGAATCTAAATGATTTAATCAATGTGAAATAATTAATATGCAATATGTCAATGAATCCTAGAGCAAAAATGATATAATAACAATATATTCTCCAGCCTCTCTAAATGAGAGATGAGAGGCTGAATTTATAGAAAATTCAAAAAGAAACCAATGGCTGAGATCAAATGATGATGAGTGGTCAAGATTTTCCAAGCGGAAGCACAATCTAGGTGAATTGATGTAATTGGATGCTTTTCTCAGTTTTAAAGGAAAGTTGAACTAAAATTAAGATTAAATCAGGAAAAACTGATTTATTCTCTATTTCATTCAATTTTGGGATTTAATTATTTTAATTGCTTTCTTTGAGATTATCTATCAATTCTTAATTTGTTTTTTTCAAGATTATCTCCAATTGATTTCTTTTCTCAAATTTTAATTCTTTTTTTGTCAATTAATTCCTTTTTTGAAGATTTGTGCTCATAATTTCCAATTCCTCTTTTTTGAAGATTTGTGGCAAGTTGATCTATTTAATTAAATATTCTAGGATATTTAATTAATATAAATAGGATAATTGTTTTAAAAATGATTTACTTGGAATGATCAATTAATTAAATAAATATTTAATTAATATTGAGGGATTGATTTGCCATGTGACATTTGATGATTTTAGGAATTAATTGTGTGCTCAAGATTGATTTAATTGCCTTTGGTTAGGACCTTTGTGATGTTGTCAAGATTAGGTGCTCATGGTTTAGAAGACTATTTTTAGGGTATTACATTTGCCCCTATTTGAATTAATGTGCGAGCAACGCGTTGGTTCAAAGAATAGTTGATGTCTAGGAGATGCCAGTTCTGAACTTGATTGATCACAAACTAGATGAAAGCAAGGTGTTTAGCTTGATTTGAAGCGACAAAGCTGAATGAAGTCTAATTAAAGCGATACCGATCCTAAACTTGATTGAACTAGGAACGATAGAAAACAAAAGATACCGAACTTGAACTTGATTGATCAAGAAGTAGATCTTATTGATCTAGAACTTAATTGATCTAGACATAGTGAGTGATGATAAAAATCAATCTTGGACTTGATTTATCAAGATACGATGAAGATAAACTATTTACCTTGATCAAGAAACAAATACTGAATGCCTGCGTAGATTGAGTGTGATCGAAGAAACTCTTTAAACCCTTGATTGAGTTTAAATGAATAATTAGCTTGATGAAAAGCGATGAAACTGATTAATGTTAAGAGATTGATTCAGATAAAAGATAAATATTAGCTTGATATGAAGTGATGAAACTGATATGCCCCTAGCGATTGATTCAGATGATTAAGAAATCTCAACTTAATATAAAGAAATGAAGTTGAGATGCCCCTAGTGATGAGGTCTTATTTGATTTTCTTTAGTTTGAAAAGTATGTTTGCTCAACTTTTGGTGAAGATTTGAAAATTTTCTCAACATTGAAGAATGTGAGGTCATAAGGTCACGACTATGCCCCCTTGGGAGCAAAATTGAAAGATAACGAGGGTACATGATGATAGGCAATTTTGAGTGATGATAAGTTGTTGTGAGCACGAATTGATTTAGAGGGATTTTTGAAAATTTAGCAAGAAATTGAGCGTAAAGTTGATTTGTAGAAAATAAATTGAGATTCAGCGTTGATTTGCAAGAAATTGAGTGCAATTTGAAGAAAGAATGAGCTTTTCATGAAAAAAAGTGCTAAGTGGTCCAAATTCTGAAATTGACTAGCAAAATGATCTTGAATTTCGATTTCAATCCCAAAAATGGACTCAGGATAGCCAAACTAGCTAAGGGTACAATTTTCATGTCCATCAGAGCAAGCTGAAAAATTAGGTTTTGGGCTATATATGGGACAAAAGTGTAATTTTCAATTTATTTTAACCCTCCAAGTTTGAAAATTCAAAAAAACCTTCTATGAAGAAAATGGTGGTCCCTACTCATCAGCATTGATTCGAGCGCCAGAGAAGACATAATCTTCCCTGAAACTATGAGCTAGAGGTAAGTGATCAATCTTAAGCCTATTTATGTTTTTGAATTTGAATTTTTTTGTTCATTTTGCAAGTTTTCCACATGTTTGAGGTCAGGCGTCTCGGTTTATCATGTGAGATAGGATCTTGTCTCATACGAAAAACTGATTAAATTTCTTTTGTCATTTAAGTTCATTAGTTTTGTCATTCGGGGTGCACTCTCGTGTCGTACGACAGGTCTGTTAAAAGACTATTTTGTCGTGCGGGGTCTAAAAGTTTGTCGTTTGGGGTTGTTTTGTCGTAGGACACCTATTCTTGACTCGTACAAGATTCTGCTTCCCTATGTTTTGTCGTTCGGGAAACAGTGAACATTTTTTAAGGTGTAAATGTGAAAAATTGATTTTGCATTTTACTTAGTTGGATTTGCGTGATGTTTTACTTCTCTTGTAGGCTCATTTGGAATGTTTTTTGATGCTTCGTTGTTGGTTTTTTTTGCAGGTTCGATTACCTCCTGTGCTATTTAGATATGTTTATCCTCCCACTATGGCATTAGTTCGTTAGCTATCAGAAGTTGATCAAGCTTAGGTTGATTTATGTGGTTTGACTCATCTTTTGAGATTACCTGATATCCGTGTTAATCATGAGATACTCATAGCATTGATTGAGTGTTTTCATTCAGAGCATAATACATTTCATTTTCCAGTTGGGGAGTTGACTATCACTCCTGAGGATGTGTACAGGATCCTTTGTATCCCTTTTGCTGGGGATAAGGTGGATTATGATACCGCGTTGTTACATGGACTATAGGCAGTTAGGCACGTCTTCGATGATCCTAACATTTTGACTCGTTCCATGAGTTGGGACATACTTATGAGTAGGTATAGTGAGGAGTATCCTCTGGTATGTGTTCTAGTAGGGTTCATAGGCTGTTTTCTGATGCCAAGCAAAGGACAATAGGGTTTCCAGAGTGGATGGGGCCGGATTCTTGAGAGATTGATGGAGACCCCACAGAGTTTAGGCTAGGGTTCATGCATTTTGGCACACATGTATCGAGAGATGCATGAGATTGTGTATAGAGATGGTAGGAGCATGGCCGTGGGTGTGTATATTTTATAATTGTGGGCTTGAAAGCACCTTCCTATTTGTCGGGCCATAGTAGATGACTGTAGAGAGATTGGGTAGCCCATCATATATAGGTCTTCCGGATATATTACGTAGCCCCATCTGGGCAAGACATATTTTTGGAGACGGCAGCTCGATGACCTAATAGCCATTGTCTGGAGACCATACAGAGGCTTCCAGCCATGGGATGACTGGCGGATGGTTTGTAGGGACCTTTTTGTTACATGCCCACTGATTGGGAGATCAGAGACCATCGTGGAGCTATTCATCATTTCTCGAGTGATGAGGCAGTATGGTTGACCTTAGGGGATCTTGCAGGAGTACACAGCATATGCACGTTACGCCGATGAGGAGAGATAGGGATGGTCTCCATGGTTGTCGTATGCTTTGGCGATGCAGGAGTTGACAGGTTTACACCACCTAAGGTGGGATTACATGTATGATGTAGAGGATGCAGGGGTATTGCCCTAATATAGAGATTATTTTCAGTAGCGTCCATTCCCTCGATTTATAGATCTGGGTGAGCAGGCTCCTGATATTGAGGATGATGCCCCTGCACTAGCACAGGGATAGGGACAAGGCCATAGGCAGGGACAAAGAGCCAAGGCAGATAGGTGGTGATCCTGGTGCTAGTAGCAGTAGGGTGTTGGGTGAGGGTGGACAGAAGAGGGGTGAGGGCAGATCCCTTGGAAGAGTAAGAGTGAGATTGGGTGGGATTGAGGAGGAGCAAGCAGCTCTGAGATAGGTCTGGCAGCAGCGGGATGAGCAGGGTGCATCGACAGGTGGAGATGGTGGCAGAGAGCCTGCGAGAGAGCAGGGGGCTGACACGGGACAGTCGATGAGGGCACATCTTGAAGAAAAGTCTAGTAAAAAGGTTGCAAAAGTGGTTATAACAAGTGGTATTAAAGTCTAGGTCAAGGGTTCAAACCCCTCACTTATGCTTAACAACACAAGGAGACCAAGGGTACACACCTTGCAACACCAATCTTCCCATTGTTGTTTGTAATTTTGGTTGAAGTGATGGGAAGGTTCATTGGAAAACTGTAGGAAGGTAGCCTTTGGAAATGTATCTCGATGGTTAGAGGTATTGGGCCAGTTATGCATCCTCAATTCACAAATGACATTGTCCTCTTTGGTGAGGCCTTTATCCATGAAGCAAAGGTGATTCCAGAAACCTTAGTGTAGACACCTAAAATTGTCATGTCTAATTAAATAAATATCTTTATTTATTTAATTATTCTAAGCCTAATTCTTCTATGAATTGAATAAATCTTTATTTATTTAATTAATTCATTTATCCTCTTCTAACCTTATTTCTCATTTAAATAAATACATTTATTTATTTAAATTGTCCTTTTCCTAAATTAAATAAATATCTTATTTATTTAATTAATCCCACTTCTTCTATTAATTAAATAAATCTTTATTTATTTAATTAATTCATTAACCTTTTCTACCCATGACACATGTCATTCATTTCTTAACTCCTACACTACCTACCCTCTCATTATTTTATTATTTCTTCTACCTACCCTCTAATCATAGCTGACCATTTATCTTGTACACCTCTCAATCTTATCCCTCCATTTCTTATGGTGTCTTCTATATAAGGAGATGCTTCCTTCATTATCAAACCCTAACTAACTACTTGATCAATTCACTACACTATGCCTTTGCACTTTCATATGCAATCAATCCTACTTACAACCACATTTCCATTCTTTGTTGAGCTCTTGTGCACATAAAATCTGAGAGAAACTATATCAAGCAAGATCAATGGAGATAGGAAGAATGGAGATCCAAACCCTATTGGACATCTGATGGTATAATCTTTGTGATTTCATTTGATTTGCATTGTCTTTTGTGTCTTGAGCAATAGGCTCTTTTTGTTTGATCTTTAGAGGGCATGTCTCCCCGTGTGGTCATTAGGACTACTAGTGAGGAGAGAACGGCCCAAGTGGTAGCAAAAGAAAAGCCATCTTCTTCCAAACCACTATAAATAACTATATCCATGGTGAAAACTATGGATAACGTGTGTTGATTAGTTCATACCGACACTATGTCTCCTCATAAACCCATTTGATCAAATTTATTTGATCATTTGTAGGGCGTAACCACTACCGGCTGGGAGCCTTCTGTATTTACAGAGCTAAAAGTGCCACATGTATGGCCACACAAGCGAATGCCCTTAGTAGCACCTTTTTGTTTTAGAAGCCAAAATCCTTCTATGTGTTGGGGTAGGAGGTCAGACCTTTGGTAGTAGCCCACACAGATACGGTTCTTAGTAGAGATACAAAGTTTGCCACGAGGAGTTTTCATGGGGACTGATGCTTGGCTGCCCCGAGAAGTGAGTGCTAAGGGTGGAGCCAGTGGGGTCAAGCATCTAAGTATCTACTCTAAATAACGTAGCCTCGGGGGAACTCCATGTGGGATCAAAAACTATTGTCTTGGCCAGCCATAAGAATTGTGCTTGACTTATTTTGAACAATCAAACATTCAAGACCAAACATCAAAACATTGTGTCTTTTGTGTCTTCAAGTGTATGCAAAACAATTTTACATCAAACAACACACTTTTCTTTGAGTCATTTTGAGTCTAAACACTTGCAAACATTCAGTCCTCATTAGCACTGTGTCCTCTTGTCATGAAAAACAGTCAAACATTCAGATTTGGTCACAACAAAACAACTTCACAGATTGGAAAAATTCCACAAAGTTTGCAGAAATGTGTCTGTGTCTGACAAACCCACGTCTGTGTCATCTAAACGTGCCTGTGAAGGGGAGAAACACGTCTGTGTCTTTTGAGAAACACTGCAACATCTCAAAAATGTGTCTATGTCCTTTAAGCGCGTCCGTGAAGTATACAAGCACATCTGTGTTCAGGATTGAAAACTTTCATAATTCAGCAAACAAGAACAGTCAGTTTCAGACTTATTGAGCTTCCTAGGTTATCTCTCAAGGGTTTTCATCTAGCATTCAACCTATCTTTGGGTCTCACAAAGTCCATCATTTCTTTACACCTTGCATTACATTCACATTTGTCTAAACTTGAGTTAAAAGGTCATTTGCTTGTCCTCATCTTATTTTGTCAACACACTACATACATCAACATTTTGCTAAGTGGTTCCTCATCAAGGTCTATCACCTTTGGGTCTCATTTGGTCTTACTTAGAGTCAAGGTCAACTTACCTCATCAAGAGAAACTATCATCTCTTTGGAAGCTACACCTACTCTACTACATAGATACTTGGTCTTACACTTTAGACATTGCAAGTACACCTCAAATTTATTTACATTCCATCCAAACTCTTGGTCTTCCATACTCTTTTCATTTTCATCTAGTCTCACACATCTTGGTCAATACCTAGCTCATGTTGAAACCTGTTCCCAAAAATCTAGGAGATAAACTAAAGAGGCTCAAGAGTCCACAAACATGAGTTCCTATGAATATGACAATGATATCTTTTTCAATTCTGATCATACTACATTACCTGACATGGATGCCTATAGAAACATTCCAAATGTTGAGAACATGGACACTACGAACAACAATGATACACATAATGACAATATGGAAATATTTTCCATACATTCAGCAGAAGTGGAAGACACCATTATGAATCCCCATTTCAATTGATTGGTTGAGGAAATAATGAGGAGAGATAGACAATACTTTCTACAAGTGATGGCACAAAGTGGAGCCAAGATACCTCATGATTTTGACATGTCTCAAATAATGGAAAATCAACCTTTGCAACAACCTCACCTCAACATGGATCAAAGGAGGCCTAATAGTGGAAGCAATAGAGGACCACATATGGTTCTTGAATCACCATCATCTTTGTTTCAAAAACTAGAGGTCCCATACACATATGGTCAAGCATATGAAACTCACCTTCACAGACCATTATGGAAGTCTTATGCAAAAAAATATGCTCAATCACATACCAATGCTAAGGATCAACCACCAAAGCAATTGGATATTCAAAGCCATGCTCAAAATTTGGACACAAGGAAACCCCGTGTCAAATTTGGGGGCAACACATTAGAACAAACTCATGACATTCCTATAGAGTATGGTATACATGGACAAAATAGATATGTCATTCCTCAACATGACTCTATACCAAGTGGTCCATATATGCAGCATCATTATAGACCTCCTCCATATGAACATGTGTATGATCAATATCATCCATATATGCAACATGCTCCTCCTCCAATTGGTGCTTCAGGCATGGGGTATGGTCCAAGAAGTTGGTCTCCACCTAAGAACAATTTGGAACAACAAATCAAGGATTTACAGAAGAAAATGGAGGACATAAATACACCGAAGCCAACTTACACAATGAGAGACATGTCCCTATCCATTTGACAAAAGCATTCCAATGCCTCCTTTTCCTACACACTTTGTGACACCTAAGTTTGATAAGTAGCAGTAGAAGAGACATATTTGATGAGATTATTCCCACAGAGCTTAGGCGATCAAGCTATGGAATGGTTCTCCCAGCTTCCACTTGGAATTAAGTCTTGGGGTGACTTAGCAAAGGCATTTATCCAGCATTTCTCATACAACATAGAGACAAACATATCAGTCACTACTTTGTGCAACACCAAGAAAAAGGATGGAGAATCTTTTTCATCATTTTTACAAAGATGGAGAAATCTAGCCAGCAGATGCTCTTGTGAAATTCCACAAAAACAAATGGTAGAGATGTTCACCCAGAATGTCAACAAAGACATTGGTTATGATCTAAGGAAAGCTTGTTTGTCCACCTTCAGGGACATCATTGAAAAAGGCTTAGCAATAGAGAAGGTCCTAATTGAACAAGGAGTCATTAAGATATTCAAGGAAAACAAAGATGACTTTAAAGGAAAAGATAAGCCAAGATTTTGGAATAAAAACAAGAACACAGTCAATGATGGTGTTGTTGATGCCAATACAGTACGGCCCAAAATCATTTTTTCTAGATCAAGCTCTATAAACAATCAAGTGAATACTCAAACAACTTCTAAATCACAAAGGAAGTACACCCCATTGGGAGAACCACTTGAGTCCATTTTCGAAAAGCTAGTGGCAAACAAAATAATAACAATTCCAGATTTTCCTCCATATGAGCCAAACGTTAAACCAAATTGGTGGAACAATGATGAGTATTGTGAATTTTATAAGAGCAAGGGTCATAAAATAGGAAATTGGCATCGACTGAAGAACATCATACAAGATCTCATTGATAGAGGTGACATTGAGATTTAAGGACACTCATCCAATCAAGAACATGAGATGTTTAAGGAACCATTCCCAAAACATGACAAGGGAAAATATAAAGCCATAGATGACCAGACCAACTATACCAGAGCATCTTATAACTATGATTCAACTATCAATCACATTTTGATGGACAATTATGTCTCTACCATTATCATCAAGGACAAAATGCCTGAGAATTCTACCCAAAGACCCAAGATGGTCCTAAAAGACATTGGATCTTCTTCTGAACCTACCTCTGAATGTAATGTTACAACTCGTCGAGGTAAATTCACTTTGCAAGGTGCTCTAGCTAAAAACACTGCTTCCTCATCAACCAAACCTGAGTATGACCTTATAGAACAGTTAGGGAGGACACTCGTACTTATCTCCATCCTTGAGCTCTTATGCATATCCCCCACACATAAAGCCATTCTTGACAAAATTTTGAGAGACACTGCTATCCCCACTGATCTGAATGTGGACCAGTTTCAAGCCATGGTGGGATACCTTTCTGTTCCACACTCCCTTACATTCATAGAAGCTGATGACACATTCGTAAGTCAGCCACATAATGCACCTTTACACATTGAAACCTTCCTAAACAAACATCAAATAAAATGAGTCCTCATAGATGGAGGAGCAGGTCTAAACATTTGTACATTGAGTACTATTAAACAATTGGGATATTCTGATAAAGTTGTGAATTCTATAGAAAAAATTACCATCAAAGCATATGATGATGAAGAACGTTCATCCAAAGGCACAGTCACCTTGCCTCTCAGAGTTGGGCTAGTTACTAAGGATGTGGTTTGTCAAGTCCTTGATCTTGATCTCACATACAATATATTGCTAGGACGTCCTTGGATTCATGAGATGAGCGCAGTCCCATCTACATATCATCAATGTATCAAGTTTCCTCAAAATGGAGTTGAAGTGACTGTCAAAGCTGACCTAAATCCATTCATATATTGCAACAATCTATGACCTAGATCGGAAATAACAATCCTAGTCAATCGAGAAGCTATTCCTTCATCAGCATATGTGGATCCAAAATCCTTAAAAGATTCTACATCAAAACAAGCAGAGATCAAAGAAAAATTCAAGTTTAAAGACATGGGATGTGGTGAGTATATCTTTCATGTTGATCAACTCCCACTATATCCTAAGGTATTTAGTTGAAAGGAACAATATATAAATAATTTGGAAGGAATTGGATGTGAACCACCTAGTGTTGTGGCTACTGAGTCTGAATGCAAATCTCCTCTAGTGGTGCAAGCAACTCTTGATATCAATAGTCCTAAGAGTGGATCCAACAAAGAATCTATTGAGCGTATCGCCAACCCTCTGGAGAAATCACATAGCCTTACCATTTCATCCACTCATTCCATTTCCACTCCGCTTCCAAACTTGGATCAACAAGAATTACAAAAGCCCTTACTCATTGAGGATGAAAAATCAAGCTTTGAAAAGAAATAATCATAAAAAATAAAAATAAAAAAAAAAATAAAAAAATCAAAATAATATCAAAAATACAAAAAAAAATTCAAAAAATTTCAAAAAAACAAAAAAAAAATTCATAAAATATAAAAAATCGTTACTTGGTGAAAACCTGGCAAACAGGCACCTTGTGACACAAAAAGAAAAGAAAAAAATTTGAAAAAAAACAAAAAACATTTCATCTAATGGTGAAAACCACTTCGGTGGTGCCCTAGGCAAGTACCATGCTAAAAACTGGATCACCAGCACCATGCATAGAGACATTGCTCCTTCCTCCTTCAGGATTCTCTTTCATCACTTCACTTTGCACACACTCACAACCTATTCATCCACAACAAACTTACCCATTCCCATCGTAGCTTGTTATTGATCTACCTAAGATTGACTAGCCATTTATAATAACATTCCTTTTCACCCTTCCCATCCATAATAAATTAGCTCCTATATGTGGCTAAGGCAAATCCTACATCTAGTGATGGGTATGGAACTGAGAGCATAACATGTTCCAAGGAGTATAGTTTCTTCCACTTTTCTTCAGTCTATCCATGCATAATCCACAATAAAGAAACACTTGCATCACAATCCACAATAAAGTTTCATCTTCTCCACAATAAAGTATCAGTTTCATGGATTCGATCAGTTTCAGATGAGACGTAGCAGCAACAATGGGCTTCAACAAATCAAATCTTTCAACAGACTCAGACGACATTATGGTTTAGTGCTATCTATCCATTTGTGAAAGTAAACATTGTGACCACAATCAAATAAGACTTATATAAGTGTCAAGAGACACTAAAATTGAGGACTATAGTGGATGTTGGTGTCGAGTCTTGGTTTTCTTTTTTATTTGAATTTTCTGGTGATATGTCTTTTAGCTTTTCTAGGATGTCTCTGACTAGAGATTCTATCTCCAGCATGTCTTTGACTAGAAAGGTGATGATGGGGTATCGTCACCTATTTTCTTTTCCTGTCTGTGGATTGTCTCTTAATAATGCTATGACTTGTCTAGGGATATGAGGACATTGTGACTCTAGTATGAACTAGGGCATTCCTTGTTTGCGACTATCTTATCTCCATGCAAACAGGTACAATGACTTTCTGGGTCAAACATATGCCTCGATTATAATAACCTACTTGCCATAATAAAGCTCAATGATGATCATAACCTTTCTTGATTGACTTTCATCATCCTTCTTGAGTCTGTGTAGCCTGCTATAACATGACTGAGTATAATGACATGCCAAAAATATTTGCATTTCATGTAGTTGCACCTGCATTACCACATATAAGCATTTCATACATACATATAGATATCACAATTACAATTACATCACATCCTGCACACAACACATGTTAGCACATCTTACATTCTCATCATGTAAATAGTCATTTGCATTATCATATTCATTTGCATTTCATACACTCACATTTGCATCATACATAACATATTAAAAACATAAAAAATTAAAAATATTGCATTGCATCATATTTGCATCCATATCATAACCATCACATAGAAACATACATCATAGGAACATAAGCATCACATAGGTACACATGCATATAGCTGCCACAAAGATGAATCATCTCATATATATATATAATCAAAAGTGTCATGATACAATGATGTCAAAATCATATGGCTACAATCACCTGAAGGTGTCTACATCATAATACAAAATGGTACAAAACTGATACATAGGGAGCCCTCTATGGCTATGATGAACTCCCTCCCTCAGAGCTGCCTAGCCTCGATGGAGTCTAAGCCCTAGAAGGACCCACCCTAGGATCATCTTTCCTATCCCCTCTATTTGGTGGTAGTGGAGGACCCATAACCCCATCGTTGGACGCTTGTCTCCTCTGACTCCCTCGTGTGACTGTCACTGTCTGTGATGGTTTGTGGAAGCTCCTAGCCTGCTTCTCTAGTGGCACTTCCCCGTAGTATAGGTCTTGCCAATAACCTATCTCCTCCCTTGCCCATAGAACATAGGCGTATACAGCCCCTGTGTCCTCTGTCGCCTGCATCCCAGCCCTCAGTGTTGTCTCAGCCTAAGTATAGCACTGGATAGCCTGATCCTGCTCATGCTTAGTATCCCTCATCTTTCTCCTAAGCCTAGTTGTCTCCCTCTCTAGATCCTGGAGCTCATCTGCCTGTCCCTTGCAAATATCCCTCAGCTCAAATATCTCATCCTCCTACTCCTCGCCCCCTGTGCCTATGGCTCTGCTTGTGGCTCCCACTATACTAGTGGTTGTGCCTATGCCTGTACCTTTGCCTATACGTGTACCTGCCTCTATCCCTATCCCTGCACATGTCTAGGACCCTGTGCTGCTAACACCTGTAGTGGCAATCCACCGTGACCCCTCACCACCTGAGCTTGCCTCTCCTCTCCACCCTCTCTCCGTGGAGCCACCCTACTCTCTCCAACTACACCCCACCTTCTCCATCGGCCTCTCCTCCCACCATCTCCATCATCATCCTCATCCCCCCCACCATCTCCATCTATCTGCTCTCCTGGGTCTATCAGTCGTGGAAATGGATGCTTGGCCCAATATGCAGTGTACTTTGCATCCATACCTGCATCCTCAATCTCAGGCCACATATCCCATGGCATGGGCACCATCTCAACCAGCTGCATCATGACCTGATCATATGATAATAGTGGCCTAAAGTGTGCCTGGTCTTGCGTTGTCCGCGCATACATACCAGAACCCTATGGCATCCGCTAGATCCTGCCAAACTACCTACATACCCTATCCACTAACTACCTCTCCAATACATAGGGCATCCGCCCAATCAGATATCTTCTCTTGAATGTGTATGGTAGATCCACTGCGTCATCCTCCCACTGCTCACACTTGCGGTACGACCTCCATATCACAGTGTCAATCTCATCGATCACTTGATGCCAGTGATCCAACCTACCAATCCGTGGCTGTGAGGTAATCATATCATATAGATGAACAAAACTGCATCCATGACCCCGGCTTCTGAAATGTATCGGCCGTGTGACAGGCAAATACTCATATGCCCAAACCTGCAATAATGTAACTCTGTAGCCCAATCCTAAGGATCCATGATAAACAAACTAATGAAGCTCATAGTACAAGTGTGCCAACATGCACGGTTCCCAGGAATATCTGGTATGCTATGTAACCAGTGTCTCCAAGGTGCTCCCCCAACCCACAACCAATCCCCATGTCACCCTGTCTGGACACAGGAACCCACTGAGCTCTCCTCCTAGCACTGCTAGTAGTGCCAATCCTATCACTGTCATCCTATCCTATGCCACATTTCCAGCCCTCATCTCAAGTCCTGGATCCCGGAACACTCATCTCAGTGCCTCTGTGTCTCCATCTTGATCGTAAGGAATCAACTCCCCATCGATCGGTATTCGCAGTATCCTATACACATCCTCTAAGGTGACTGTGATCTCACCCATAGGCAAATGAAATGTGCATGTCTCAGAGTGCCATCTCTCAGCTAGTGCAGTCAGCAAACCCATGTTCACCTGAAACTTAGGCACATACAGAATGTATCTCAGACCCATAACCTCAATGGCAGCCTTGTCCTTAAATGTCAGCTCTGTTCGTAACCTCTGAGTTGATGGGAATCTCTCCCGTGACTCTAGTATAGCCAAGTACTCTTGAAGTCAAAGCAAAGAAATCATGTCAGTCAAAGTGACACTCACTGGTCATCACAAAGTATTGCTATCTATCCTAGTGACACTCATTGTTCATCACAAAGTGTTGCTTATATCCTAGTGACACTCACTGTTCATCACAAAGTGTTGCTATCTATCCTAGTGACACTCACTATTCATCAAAAAGTGTTGCTTCTATCCTAGTGGTACTCCTTGTTCATCACAAAGTACTACGTGTTTTGCACTCCCTATTCATCACAAAGCGCTGCTCATATTTGCACTCATTGTTCATCACAAAGTGCTGCTCCTACTGGTACTCCCTGTTCATCACAAAGTACTATGTCTTGGTACTCACTATTCATCACAAAGTGCCTCGATCCATCCTATCCTAGGGCTATACTTGAGTGTATCCTCTTGAGTATTTTCCTGATTGGCAACGTATGTTTTATCACATAATTGTCAATCCTAGCCCTATCTGCTATCCTAGTCTTCCCTAGAGGAACTGCTTGAGTGTATCCTCTTCGTAGCTTATCCAATCGACAGCGTATGTTCATCACAGAACTGTCGATTTGACCTTGAAGACATAAATGTGGCTTCATGATGTAAACATGCTTACAGATTGCACAAACACGCCCGCTCTACACAGACATGCCTGAAATACACAGATGTGCCTCTGCTTTGCACAGACGCACCTGTCCTACACAGACATGCCCACATTTCACAAATGCATCTGCATAACGCAAACGCGCTCGCATCTGGCATAGACACTTTTCCCAACATAGACACATCTGGCACAAACGTAGACGCGTCTAGCCAACATAGACGTGCCTACATGTTTGTGACATTTTTTAACATTATCCTAAAGTGCTTTTATTGCACTACCTAGCATGCATTTATAATAACAATTAATGTGACAAAGTACAAGGAGGTTTTATGGTACTTACCAGCTCTCCTGCATCTACTGGCCTCTGATATCGATGAACATGATCGAATCTATGTACCAATGCCATCACTACTGACTGCTGCTGCTCAATTCTCTCTCTGCACTATGATTTCTTGGATGTGTGGATGACAATGAGGATGTGTTCTCTCGTGGTCTATCTTATAGACTACCCTAGCCCTAGCCCTCATTTCCCGAGTAATTCTTCTTTATCCCGTGACTCTATCACTCTATCCTATTTGATTGGTCCATTCTAGCCTTCCTTTCTTATCGAGAGATTGTCTGTGATCTTTTCAGACATTTTCATCCAATCTCTCAAGGGGGAATATCATTCCCATCTTGGGGCAACTTTGTATCAGTTCATCTTATCTTCTTTGAAACAACGCGACAAGCTGCATTGTCTCAAAGAGGGGCAAAATGCAGACACCTAAAATTGTCATGTCTAATTAAATAAATATCTTTATTTATTTAATTATTCTAAGCCTAATTCTTCTATTAATTGAGTAAATCTTTATTTATTTAATTAATTCATTTATCCTCTTCTAACCTTATTTCTCATTCAAATAAATACATTTATTTATTTAAATTGTCCTTTTCCTAAATTAAATAAATATCTTATTTATTTAATTGATCCCACTTCTTCTATTAATTAAATAAATCTTTATTTATTTAATTAATTCATTAACCTTTTCTACCCATGACACGTCATTCATCTCTTAATTCCTACACTACCTACCCTCATTATTTTACTATTTCTTCTACCTACCCTCTAATCATAGCCGACCATTTATCTTTTACACCTCTCAATCTTATCCCTCCATTTCTTATGGTTTCTTCTATATAAGGAGATGCTTCCTTCATTATCAAACCCTAACTAACTACTTGATCAATTCACTACACTACGCCTTTGCACTTTCATATGCAATCAATCCTACTTGCAACCACATTTCCGTTCTTTGTTGAGCTCTTGTGCACATAAAATCTGAGAGAAACTATATCAAGCAAGATCAATGGAGATAAGAAGAATGGAGATACAAACCCTATTGGACATGTGATGGTATAATCTTTGTGATTTCATTTGATTTGAATTGTCTTAGGTAATCTTAATATGTTATGGTGGATCTTTGTTGTTGTTAGGCTAGGGTTTTGTGGTTGAATTCATTTAGTCTTTCAATATTATTGTTGTTATCCATTTTCACCGTATACACTTAGATATTTACTCTAAGGTATCGGGCCAGTTTAAACAAGGACAAGACCAAAGCATTTTTATTCAATGTAAAGAAGGTGTTGTAGAATAGATAGCCTAATTTTTGGATGTAAAATTATGATGCTTCCTCTCAAACCCCTGAGTGGTCCATTGTTTATAGGCATCGGCAAAATAGTTTACTAGGATCAATTGATTAGCAATTACCAAAATAAAATATGCAATTGCAAGAAGAAATGGCTATCACTGGCTTGTAAGATTATGATGGTTAAAGTGGTGTTTTCAGTTATTCTCATATATATAATATTATGATTTAGACTTACAAACAAAATAATCTTTGTATTAGAGGCTTTATTGAATATTTTTTTGTTAAAAGGTGCTAAGAAAATAAAGAGAACCACATTGATCAAATGGGACATGATTTGTTTGTTGAAAGTTGAACAAGGTGCTAGATTAAAATGGCCTAGCTGGAAAAACACTACTTTAGGGACCAAGGTTGTATGAAAATGTATAATAACTATGAAAATTATGTTGTTGATTATGCAGAAGAATTATCTTGACTATGCAGATTCAAAATAAATTTTGAGAATAGCCAATAATGGTGGTGGCTCTATAGTTTAGCAATTCATATGGGAAAGTAGGAAGTTTATTATAGATCCTATGACTTGGAAGATAAGGAAAGGGACTAAGGCTAAATTTTGTATGACTACTAGAGTGGAGAAATTCCTCTTGATAGGTCCTTGAATGAACCAAATTGGATTGAAGAGGTAGTAAGGGAAAATATAAAATTTATTGAATACTTGTGTCTCAAATGTAGGATGGTTCTGGATAGGATTGGGATTGCGATATGTTGTATAGGATAATCATTCTAGAGAAATAAAGAGTTCCATTGAAGGTGATTATAAGGAAAAGGAAGATATCACCCAGTTCTCAGAACAAGATAAAACTATATGGAGTGCATCAAAATATAGAGATTACTCAATCTGACTTGGATAAGAACTTCAATCAATACAAATGGAGAATATGGAATGTCCTACTATCCCATGTTGGAAAAATTGTGTATTACACAAGGATGGTGTTTTTATTTGGACAACCTTACATTGGAAATTTTTTATAGGTGACAGTTAATGTTTATTGGCATTGAGGCTCCAAGATGTTTCCCCCTTTGCTACATGGACTAGGAAAGAATAACCACCTTTTATAGGACTCTCTTATTCAAAAAAATGTTTTTCTTGGCTATTCTCTTCCTTGGAGTGGAAATTTTCCCATCAAACAACCCTATTGAGGTTTATTTTAATCTAACATATAAAGAGAAAAAATTGGATGTGGGGTGATATCTGGATTGTTGCCCCATCTATGGTCTAATGGAAGGTATGGAAAGAAAGGAATAGGATAATTTTTAGTGACAAGTTAATGAAGATGGAAGAAGTAATAAGGAAACCTGAAAATGGTATATGTTAGGTAGTTAACACTTTAGTAAAAAATAAAAAGAAGATAAAGTTCTATTTAGCATGGGACAGTGTATTAAGACATTGGAAAAAAATATTGGTCCTACAACAAATAATAAAGTTGAACATGATGCCTTCTTAGGAGGCTTAAATCTCCATTCAGAGCCTTTTGTTATAGAGCAAGATGTGGAAGGGTACTCTCAATTAAACATTAATTTTGTATGTAATAGTCACATTCATAATTGGAAATTAAAATATCAAGTGACACAGTTTAAGGAATATATTGAAAAATTGGGGAACATTCATATCTCTAATATATATTAGGAATTGAGTAAAGTGGCCAAATGTTTTGGAAAATAAAGGGGCTGAGTTGGAAAATTGAGATTATGTAATTGGGCATGTGGACAGTTGGTTGGGGCTAAGTAAGACTTTAGATGAATACTTAAGAATCATGGTCATCCTTCTTTAGGTTGGCTTGGGTAAGATTATTGATAAGATGTAATAGGGCAAAGATAATCTCTACTATCCATATATGGAATCGTCATGAAGATAATGTAATATATAGTTGGAAGAATTTCATGGAAGGAGGGGAAATAAAATAATATTGCAATGTTGATTGTCAACCGCATCTCATTTCAAATTCACAAGTGATGGTGAAGGTAATAGAGAGAGTATTGAATCTGTTGGGAATAGACTTACTTGACACAAGATTGGATTGGTACACAATGAAATTTTTTCATAAAATCATGTGGGGCCTTCCTTGACTAGAGATCCATGGGAACTAGTTGTCTAAGGAAATAAAAAAACATGGAATAAATCTTGGATGATCTACACAAGAATCAAAATATAGTACTAGAATTAGAAACATAAGGAAAAGGTGCCTCTGACTAGGATGAATGGATGGTTATATAAAGGAGTCCAAGGCTAAAAAATGATCAACCTTAAGGTTAGAAATGATGGTAAAAATATTTGTATTTAAGCTTCAGTATGCCAAATCTCCCATGGTCGATGAATCTCTTGAGGACCAAGTTGCCTTCTTATTTATAAAAGGCAATTAGGAAGAGAAGGTGAGTATAATCAGATTTTTGGGACTATATTTTTGGGTTACAGGGTACATACATCATGGCACTACATATAAAAAATTATTTTTTCTAACTGTGAAAATTTTTGGGGTATACAATCAAGGGTTCCTGAGTTTCACTTCCTTGTATATACCTAAATAGGTTCATCTCATACATTACTAGAGATGGATCATATTATAACACATAAGAAACATTTGGAAATAAAAAGGATAAACTAGTTTAGCCAGAAAGTACTCATAAATAAGAGAAGATGAATCATCACCTTCAACAATAAAATAATAAGATCCATGAAATTTTCAACACTAAATGAAATGTAATCATGGGAGCTACATCCAAGAAATCTCACAATTTTTGGCTAAACCATCATAGACAAAGATAAAAAATTTTGTTAGTCTGGATGAGAAAAATGAAAGGTATCCATTACTAAAACGGAAAGACCAAAATATTCATAAATCATACACTACATAACTATATTCAACTAGAAATAGCACCTCATAGGGTTCACAATGAGCATGCAATCCCACATGGCATGGTAGTTTACACCTCGGCTACTCTCACATCACGTTATAATGTGACACGATACTTTGTGTAGAATGGATATAGACCGCATGATGATGTACTCATCATCTACATCCCACATTGCATCAAAGTTGCATAATACTATGCCAAACATGGCCATAGTCTGCATGGTGATGTACTTAGCTACATATTGCATCGCATCATACCATGACATGATACTACTCGAAATATTTTCATAGACCACATAGTGATGTACCTCACAAAGAAAGCATATGAAAGACAAACCTCACATAGAAAAATACCTCTTAGGATACTTACTATAACAAAGAGGTATACATGGCTAGGACCCACTCATATGCTGACCTACACATGAATAATCAAAGAGACCATGGGTGCCCCTTTACAAGCATGCAAGTATCTCCAAATCATTCTGTATCAATAATGAATACATAACATATATAAGGGACCCTCACATATCAATGTACATGGCATGGTGCCCTCAAGCTTGGCTTACTACCATCAATAATACGACATCATCACCAACGTTATGTCAAAACATCAATGGTCCATTTGGTATCATATCTATCATATTAATTCAAAACATGTATCAATACAAAATCTACCTCATCATGAGAAAATATATCTCATACCAATTGTTGATACCATACTCAGGAACTATGGGTATTAGGGAAACATATATGAACTACACAAATTGTCTCATCATATGGGGACATAGTGAGTACATTTCTCGATCAGCAAAAGCTAAGGATTCTTCATCTGCCACCATTATCCATGCATAATTCCATCCTGACCAAGGAACTTTGTTATTGCTACTACCCCTTCACATGCTAACTTATCAATAACTCATGGATTGGAACTTAGTAGAGTTACATACCATTATAAATTGTAACCTTGTACAATTCACACCTCATTTTGGTGCTCCTACTTTATCATGTCCTATCCTAGCTTACGTATAGGTCTATTTTGGATATTTTCACTCCAAATTTGATGTCACCCTATTTTATGGATGAGTGGAACCCATCTTGGGATTGTACCCTCTTATTTTCCACCTTGGTTCCCCTTAAATAGGCCCCAATTTAACTAGGAATAGGAACTCAATTCCTCCCCATTGGATTTTTGTCCCCATGCCTCAATTTGAACATTGGAGGATGGCCTCATTGGTATTTTACCTAAGGAAGCCTATATAAAGACATCCTTTCAATTTATTTTGACATCCACTATCGACCCCATCATTCATGCATGCATAAAGCATTCATCATCCGACATTCTGAAGCATTCAAGGAAGCATCTCATTCCACCATATCCTTCAAGCATCATCAAGTAAGTCACATAAAAATTTATTTAAGCATATATTTGTCTTTGAATATTCTATGTGTTTTGATATTATTACATCAATATTTGTGATCACATCTACAGATCATTATATCATCAATATTCTATAAACTATTTAAGATATGAGATATTATGATACATCATTTACTTTATTATTTTAATTATGATTTTCATTCAATTCAAGGTTAATTCCTAAACCAAGGTTGACCTAAGGAAAATCCCCATCAACAACCCTATTTATTTCATTTGATGTGTAGGAAATTGATTTAGGAGCCTTGATCGAGGAATCTAGTAGAGTAGATGATGATAGTTAGATTCATCTTTGGAAGGTAACAAAAATGAAGGACCAAGATGATCAACTCTCATTAGTCCCAAGCATTTTTTATTACCTTATAAAAATAGATTCTTTGTATCATCATGATCTAGAAAACATCCAATCTATTTGTCCTAGATATTTAGAGGACTAGGGTGACCTCTCCTCGATCCTAATAATTCTACTTTAACTTTATGTAATAGGTTCTAATCTATTTCACTTTCAATGGATGGACATTCATTTTGAGTATCTAATGGTTCTCTTTCTTTTGAAGAAACATTACCTATAGAGAAGACTATGTTATCACACCAGCGACTTGGCCACATTGGAGAAAAGGGTCTAAGAACCTTGAAAAATAAATAGCTTGTTGAAGGTTTGAATGATTGTAATCCTGACTTTGATTTCTATGAGCATTGTATTTATAGTAAATAAAACCACGCTCAATTTAACTCAAGTTCTCATTAAACTTGTGGTGTTTTGGATCTTGTTCATTATGATGTGTTTGGTCCTGTAGATGTTCCTTTCATTGGAAAATCCACATATTATGTTTCATTTATTAATGATTTTAGTAGAAGGACATGGGTATACTTTCTAAAGCGTAAATCTGAAGTTTTAAGTCATTTTAAATAATTCAAAATAACGATTGAGTTGTAGACTAAAAAGAAAATTAAATGTTTGTGGATTGATAATAGAGGTGAATTTTGATATAATAATTTTGATAAATTATGTAATGACTATGGAATTTATATATAGAAGACAACTCCATATTCTCCATAGTCGAATGAAGTTGCAGAAAGAATGAACATGATAGTGATGGATAAGGCTAGGAGTATGCTGAGTGGTGTTGGTCTAGAACAAAATTTTTGGGTTGAAGCTATTGCCACCTGAATAATAGGTCTTCTATATCAGCTCTTGTTGATAAAATTGTTATGGAAGCATGGTCAGGTTAGAAGCCTTAATTGAGACATCTTAGAGTTTTTCATTGCGAGACATATGCATATATGTCAATGGAGAAGTGCAAAAAGTTGGAGAAAATGACATTAAAATATATCTACCTTGGGTATAGTTATGGTGTGAAAGGATATAAGCTTTGGGACCTCGTTGAACAAAAGGTAATACATAGTAGAAGTGATATTTTTAGAAAAATTAAGTCTCCTTTTTTTACATTGCAACCAAAACTGACTAAAAAGGAAGATGTAATCTGTAATGCCCCGCCAGGAACCCTAAAGGAAAACAACACAACTAGGCAACTAAAGGGTGAAATATTTTTTTTTTGAAAGATGAAGTGCATTAATTATAACAATTGCACGTTTAATAACACAGCGGAAGTCTAACACATGATTTCCTAAGGGTTACCAATAAAGATTAATTCGCAGATTATATTAACACCATGGTTAATCCAATTGTCCATTTAATTAGATTAATTAAATGCTTAAGTTTAAAACCTACACATACATATAAATTCCATAATGAAAGAATCGAAGTATTCCAATGCATTTATTTATCCATATTTCATTTATACATAGGATCAAAGAAACTGAATTAACATACATTCCATTGACATAATATTACAATATCCATAATTACATGGCTTCCAAAAATACCATGAAATCCAAAAGTTACAATATCAAGGTTACATAAAATCCTGATACAATGACCACAAGGTCTCAACTGAACAATGATCATGAACAAGAGCTGGTACATGAACCACAAACCAAGAAACACCAACAAAGCCTTTCCTCACTTGAAGATACAATCAAGAATGTTCGATGGGAAGTGGCACTACCACCCGACCATGTGATCCTGAAATGGAACCACCCCACCATGCTAGGAGATAGTAGAAAACCCTCAAGCGAGAAAAATAAGACAAGTACAAAAGAACTACAAGACTCTGCAAACATCCATGTGACTCAACTCACAAACACTAGTGACTCTAAGGAGAGAGTGTCATCACATGGCTTATGGTGGTTACCTTGGTAGGCCTCCATAGGTCCCGACCCCCATCCTAGGTTATCCTAGTAACCTCTCCTGAACCTCTGGCTCCATCTAAGTCTCATGCAGACCCTACCAATCCTTTCGTGAAGACAAGGTGGCAAGTTTGCCATTCCAGGCCTTCTCACTACATCCTAAGCCTATACAAGAACTCAACCATGTGTGAGGCACATTATCTTAATTAATATTATAAACTACCCACCCCCTAATCAATTATTAGGTTATCACTTTTTAACTGACTTTCAACGGGTTATCTTGCCATCCACTTCGAGTGCGACCCCCGCTCGAAAGCCACTATCTCTAAAATGACACTAATAGGAAAGGTCTCTCTACAAGAACTCTATGGTGAAACAGACAACCATAACTAATCCTGACAAACTAGAGGTGAAGTATACACAATCACTAACCCAAGATTGACCATTTGGGACAAAACACACAATGGATCTCATTAATGGGGTTATACAACAACACCTAACCAAGGAGATATAAGAACATATGACATAACAAAACTCAATGAGAATTGCAATGAAATTAAGCTTGACTAAAAACACCATTTACACAAGATCCTAATATAGGTAATCTTTTCTTTAAACAGCCAAAAGCATAAATTACTTGCAATCAAAGGTTTTTCCAGAAAATACGAAAATGCAACTATATTAATACAAGAAAATCAGTGTTATCAGTTGTCCAATAAGGTTAAATAAATTCACATAAGAATTAATCTCCTAATGTATTTCCAAGCATAACTATAGAATCTAAAATTAAAAGCTTATCTGAAAATAACCAAACTCTGAATTAATTATATATATATATATATATATATATATATATATATATATATATACATATATACATTGTATATATATCATATACCTATAATCATGTTACAAAATATATATATCAACACATGAATTAATTTTCACAGTATTAAAATAATATTAAATAACATAATCCCCATAATAACAAAACCTATATATGAATATATATACATATACATATACATATATACATATATATATATATATACATATATCATATATATAATAAATTAATTTAAAAATCAAATTGAATAACCCTGCACAAAAATCTGAAATACCATATTTCGGTTTGCACAAAATATATCTAGGAAGTAGAGAAATTAATTTAAAACCCTTGCTCCCTGCTACACACGGTAGCACGTGCTACCGCCGGTAGCATTGCTACTACAGGGTAGCATTCCTACCTTATGGTACTAGATTCTACCACTAGTAGCATACTACTATCGATAGTACTGGTACCGTACAGTAGTCGTACTACCATCGGTAGTTGCTACTAATTTTTTTTATATATATATTTTTTAAATTATAATAACCTAAACCCAATAAATTTTATTTGCAACCAAAATTTATTTCTAATTAAATTTATTTACAAGGAAATTAATTAATACATATTTTCTTCCAAAATAAAGTAATAAAACAATTTCCCTTAAATTTTAATAACACAATAAATTTAATTAATGATTAAATTTATTTTGATAATAACTAAATAATTTCACAGAGAAACACAAATATTAAAAATGACTGCCATAGCCAAATATAGAAACAAAAATCAAACAAGAGGGAATATTTTCTCTCGTAAATCCCATTCCTCCCCAAATTTTGCAATTTTCATGCACAATAAAAATCTTTGGCAAAATTTGCCACATTAACTTTTCTCAATCTTCTCAAAATTTCAATCTAAATAAAAACACCCAGGAAATAACTTCTTTCCATAAACCAAAAATTAACTTCTGGAATGGACTTTAGCAAAGAATAAGAAATAATCAGACAGGATTTTAGATTTGACAAACATCTTAACACACACAGCATTCAAAAAGAAGAAAGAATAAAATACTTTCTTTAAAACAAACAATCAAACGAAGCCGCCCAACTTGGTATAACTTTCTTGGAAGAAAATTTGTAGAAGAGAACCAATCCTTCAACAAGCTTCCCAATAAATTTCTCTTCACCTAAATCCCTGACCTATTTCTGTGTCTCCCAAAAATAAAGACTTATTCCCCTTTTAAACTAAAATTCTAGGTTGCATATATTTTTCCCAAAAAACCCTAATATTTAATTTTAGTAATAAAAGCAATTTTATTTTCTATTCTAATTTTCTAACAAAGGATAAGTTAACATCCAATAATTAAAAATCATTTTTCTTTCTTTTCTTTTCTCATGCAAATTAATTGATTTTCTAAATAAAGAAATCAAAGCAATACTTTAATTCTAATTAATTCTTTTATTCATTTATTTATTCTTTTATTTATTTAAAATTATAGGAAACAATAAATGTAATTAATCTAATTTATTTTTTTACTAAAATTTAAATAAAATATATTTCTAATATCATGCAGCTTGCAACTTCATTTAATAACTTCCTTTTAATTAATGAAAGTTTTCATTAATAATCTCAATGCATAAAATACATAACTCAAAAATACCAACTATGAGATAACTCCATAAATTGAATTAATTAATTAAATCCACTAAAACATACAAACTGAACAAACCCCAAGCAAAGACTTAGAAAAAGTCAAATGACAATACATGAAGGCTGAACAAACTGACATGATGACCAACTGACGACACTCACAAGAGTGTAACTGAGTAAAATAGGGTCAACTACTACCTCCTCCACTTCCATCGGACAAATATAAGGCATGCTCAGACCTGTGAAGCTAGGTGGAGACGATACCCCTTACCTACTCGGTACTTGTACCTGCAATATCCTGCATCACCAAACCACACATGCATATATACAATATAGAAAACATGGCATTTACCCCGATGAAGGAGAATCACGATGTTCCTTGTCTCACTGAAATGAGTGAAGAAAAATCATCCCCTTGCATCCAATACACTCACAGGCAGACAACATATGATTACACATTGCATAGATAAATTAAAGTGTTAGTACATAGCAATAATCCATAAAATGCCATCAATGACAAGTACTAAAATACTACAAATAAATTATGCATCTGATATCCAGATAAAGCATGAAATAATGTCATATAAGTTTAAATAACACATCATGGTAATGTATCCACTAAAAGTAAACAATAATAAAATATGAGTCTAATGAGTTCAAACGAGTAAGGGTACTACATTCTCCCCCCCAAAACTGGGCTTAATCTTGGAAGCCTAAAACAAATAAGAATACAGCTCCCTCCCAAGTCACCGAGGTCTCATCATTTGGCTCCCATAGGACCCTTACCTAGTTGATGGTGCGAACCCTAAGGATCAAATCCCGACGCTGAAGAATGCACACGGACTCCATGGAAAGCTGCCCGTCCTCGACCTGCAAAGAGTTGCAATCAAGAACACGTGTCACATCTAGAGGATAAGGTCAAAGAACTGAAACATGAAAGACATCGTGGATGTGGGATAGACTCAATGGCAAGGCAAGATGGTAGGAAACAGATTCTATCTTCTCAAGGATCTCAAAAGGGCCAACAAATCGAGGTGCCAACTTAGAACCCTTTCCATATCGGATCAGACTCTTCCACAGATGCACTCTCAAGAACACATGGTCACCAATAGAAAACTGATGATCTACCCTATGAGCATCTGCATACTTCTTATGCCTATCCTATGTAGCTACCAAATGCTCACGTATCCACTCAACCTGTTGCACCATCTCTCAAAGAATATCTGGTCCTATAAGCACCCTATCGTCTAGTTGATCCCAACTCAAAGGAGTACGGTAAGGACAACCATACAATGCCTGAAAAGGGGTCATACCTATGGAGCTATGATATCTATTGTTATAAGAAAACTCCACTAGATAAATATAGTCATCCCAGTGTGACTGCTGGTCCATCACATACATGCGAAGCTTGTCCTCTAACACTTGATTCACTTGCTCGGTCTGACCATCCGTCTCTGGGTGATAAGCTGAACTAAAGTTCAACTGAGTCTCCAAGGCATGCTAAAGTGAGGTCCATAATACTGAGGTAAAGACAAGATCTCTATCATAGATGATCCACCTTGGAATCCCATGCAATCTAACTACATCTTCCAAGAAGACTTGTGCCACCATGGCTGCCATATAGGAAGCTCGAATAGGAACAAAATGAGCAACCTTAGTCAATCTATCAACTATGACCATGATAGCATCATGATGATGTGAAGAGACAGACAACCCAACAATGAAATCCATGGAAATGATATCCCCTTTCCAATCCGGTACCAAATTAGGCTGTAAAAGCCCTGTTGGGTGCTGATGCTCTGCCTTCACCCACTGACACTCGAAACACTTCAACACAAAAGAAGCAATGTCACATTTCATACCAGCCCAATGATAAATCTATCTAAGATCTACGTGCATCTTCTTTACACTTGGATGTGCTGAATAAGGTGCGTGATGGGCCTTAGTCATTATCAAAACATGAAGACCCTCCAAAGGAGGTACATAGATCCTTCCAAGGTGACGAAGAAGTCCATCTACCTCAAGGTTATATCCAGAAAATCTACCCTCTAAAGGCCTTCCGGACTCTATCACGACTCTAACATCTTGATACCAAGTATCTTGAGGAAGAGCTCCAAGAATCCTCTCTCTCAAGTCTACTCCAAGGGACAATACTGAAACTTCATGTCACCTATGAATCAAAGCATCTGCCACCACATTCTCTTTCCCCTAAATATAAGAAACCTCAAAATCATACTCACAGAAGAATTCCATCCATCTCCACTGTAGAGCATTCAAGTTTGGCTGCCTGAATATATACTACAGATTGTGGTGATCAGTATGCAGATCAAACTGACACCCTAACAGGAAATGCTGCCATCTAACCAAAGCATGGACTACAACTACCAACTCTAAATCATAAACTAGATAGTTCAAATCATGGTTCTTGAGTTTACGAGACTCATAAGAAACCACACGTCCATCCCGCATAAGAACTTCACCTATACCTTCTAAAGAGGCATCTGTGCATACCATAAAATCTCTAGATGGATCAGGAACTGCCAAAATCATAGCACTAACAAGGAGTTCTTTCTAGGTCCTAAAAGCTTCCTCACACTATTCTGACCAAACAAACTTCTTCCCTTTACTGAGAAGAGAAGTAATCAGGTGTCCTATCCAGGAAAAGCCTTCAACAAAGGGATGGTAATATCTGGCGAAACCTATAAAGCTCCTAACTTCTAAAATGTTGGTCGGCACTGGCCAATCAACAATGGCTTGGATCTTTGAAGGATCCATGGATATACCTTCTCCTGAAACCACATGACCAAGATAGTTCACCTCAGACTAGAAGAAGTCACACTTTGCCAAATTGGCATAAAGTTGATTCTCCCTCAAGCACTGCAATACCTGACGTAAGTGACCCTCATGCTCTTCCATAGTTCTAGAATAAATCAGAATGTCATCGAAGAATACAATGACAAAATGATCAAGGTAGGTGCGAAAAACCCCATTCATGAGGCTTGTGAAAATTGAAGGCACGTTCGTCAACCCAAATGGCACCACTATGAACTCATAGTGATCATAATGAGTACAAAACACTATCTTATGAGTGTCTACATCCCGAATGCGCAACTGATGGTATCTAGATTTTAGGTCAATCTTAGAGAACACCTTGGCTCCCTTAACCTGGTTAAAAAGCTCATCTATATGAAGCAATGTATATCTATTCTAGATGGTTACCTTATTCAGCTATCGGTAATCAATGCATAACTGAAGAGAACCATCTTTCTTCTTAACAAAGATAACAGGCACACCCCAAGGAGAAACACTAGGATGAATGAATCCCTTGGCCAACAATTCTTCTATCTGCAACTTCAACTCACTCAACTCCTGAGTAGTCATCCGATATGGAGCTCTCTAAATAGGTTATGCACCAGGAACCAAATCAATGTGAAAGTCTCTGTCTCACTTCGGAGGCATACCAGGAACATCCAATGGAAACACATCAACATACTCTCAAAGAATAGGGTGACCATCAAGAGTGATTTCTTGACTCTTTGACTCATCCACATCCTCAAGAGTAACTCCAAAAACCTAACACCCTCTACGCATGCACCGCTTAAGATTCATAGTGGAAATCATACATAGGAATATTGGTCTCTAAACTCCAACAATCTCTACTTCTCTGTCAAGGTCATCTAAACACTCCACTATCTTCTTGCGATAATATACATGAGCACTGTGAGATGATAGCCAATCCATCCCCAACACATCTCCATAAGAACCCAAAATAATGACTCGAAGGTCAACTAAAGTAACTATGGTTCCTAGGTCCAACTCACAACTATGAATAAATGCATCTACAGAGACACAGACACCTATAGCCAGCTCTACTTGCCACCTATCTGCCTACTTAGCAGACATGAGTCCACACCGCTCCACAATGGATGAAGAAATAAAATAATCTGAAGCACCAGAATCAAAAAGTACAGAGATAGGGATTCCATGCAACATACCTGTTGCCACAATAACTGTACCATGATGATCAACTTGGTGGTCATCCACCACAACAAACACTCTATGGGATCTCCCTACATCTCCCACTGTAGGCTCAGATGCTGCTAGCCTCTGACTACCTGTATTGTGGAAACACTGAGGGCAACGCGCGACTCTATGACCAAACTGCCCACAAGAGAAACAAGCTCCTCTATTACCTGTCAGCCCACTAGATTGCTGGAAACTTCCCTGGCTATGGGTGTGAGATGCACTCTATGAGGACTGCCCTGTTAGGCCCTGTTTGCCCCTCTACCAGTTCCTTTTCTTCTTATATTAAGAGTTGCCACCTTGTTGGTCCTGGAGCTGTTTCAGTTTTGACAGTTGTGGATGCTGCTTCTGTCCACCCTTAGTGAGTGCTTGAGGAGTCCTAAATAGTGCAGCTGACTCAGACTGATTTCTCAAAGCTCTATTCCCACTAGAAGGTCCACTCCCTATCTGCACACCTTATTGACCACCAAGTACATGGCTAAGGTTTAGCTCAACCAATCTGGCTTTCGCCATGGCTATCTCAACTAAAGGTGGATCAAACACCCTCACTCCTCCAATGATGCAGTCATTCAAACCTATCAAGAAGTGTTGAACAAGCATAGCCTCATCATTACTAATCTCGACATACTGTTTGAGCTCATAGAACCTATGCTCATACTGGTCTACTTTCATACCATACTGATGCAAGGCATAGAACTCATCTGCCTGAGTTTGCCTCCACTAGGGTGAGAGAAATTGTGTCCTGAATCTCTCCAGAAATAGCTCCCATGCTATGGTGTTAATACATACACCGATCTTCTCCTCTTCTAATCTCCACCAAATCGAAGAAAAATTATTGAGACATATAATAGCACATCTCACCTTGGTGTTGCTACTATATGCAAACATAGTGAAACACTGGTCCAAACTGATGAGTCAGGTCTCTGACTCGAGAACGGTACCCATACCATCAAATTAAGGAGGTTTTGACCTCATCAAGTCCTTTATGTGACCCAAAGAAGGTGGATCTCAGTCAGCTGGAATCTCCCTCCTCCTCGGTGATCTCTCCTTCTCTCTCCTTTGAAACATGCTGATGTGGCTCCTCAACCTGAGCATGAATAGGCTGCTCAAACTCAGGCATGTGGCTTAACCTAGCTAGAACCTCCTAAAAAATCTACCTTGGGTCTTCCCTTTTGGGAACCTGGTCTCCTGCATGCTGAGAATTCTGATGAACAGACTGTTCTGGCTCAGTACTCACATGAGTGAGTGGTGGTGAAGGACTGTGATGGTCAGATCCATGGCCCCGTCCTCCACCTCTTCCTCCCTTGCGGCCACCCGTATAGCAACCTCCCCTAGCTTTCCTAGCCATGACCTAGCACCATTAAAGAGAAAACAGTTTAGATCTATGGCAAGGATAAGACAAGAGAAACACAAACATTAAGACCTAAGTAAAAAGGTCAACTAAAAGGCTCACTACAAACCCAGAGTACCCAGTGTTGAAACTTGGGCTCTGATACCAAATGTAATGCCCCACCAGGAACCCTAAAGGAAAACAACACAACTAGGCAACTAAAGGGTGAATTTTATTTTTTTTAAAGATTAAGTGCATTACTTATAACAATTGCACGTTTAATAATACAACAAAAGTCTAAAACATGATTTCCTAAGGGTTACCAATGAATATTAATTTGTAGATTATATTAAAATAGCACGATGACCAACTGACGACACTCACAAGAGTGTAACTGAGTAAAATAGGGTCAACTACTACCTCCTCCACTTCCATCAGATAAATATAAGGCATGCTCAGACCTATGAAGCCAGGTGGAGATGATACATCGTACCTACCCGATACTTGTACATGCAATATCCTGCATCACCAAACCACACATGCATATATACAATATAGAAAACACGGCATGCATCTCGATGAAGGAGAATCACGATGTTCCCTATCTCACTAAAATGAATGAAATAAAATCGTCCCCTTGCATCCAATACACTTGCAGACACACAACATATGATTACACATTGCATAGATAAAGTAAAGTGGCAGTACATAGCAATAATCCATAAAATACCATAAGTGACAAGTACTGAAATACTACAAATAAATTATTCATCTCATATCCAAATAAAGCATCAAATAATGTCATATAAGTTTGAAAACACATCATGGTAATGTTGATAGTTCCGATACTTAGTATAAGTATAGATCCTATAGCCAAGAAGATGAGAGGGGGGGGTGAATCATACAAACTTAATCATCCATAAAAACATTAGATTCAACCTTGGTAAAATATATATCAGTCATATAACCAAAACTGTCAAACATGCAAACTCAAAAGTATATGAACAATATAAACCTCATAACACCAGATTTAACATGGAAACCCAAATAGGGAAAAACCACTGTGTGATTTCGGACCCACTAAGAAATATACTCTTCTAGAGTATTCTTGGTTAAAAGAAAATCCTGTTAAAGATTACAAACACATTGTTAGATGTGATCTGGTTAAGGGATTTCCCTCAGATCTATTAGGATCTTCACTTTGTTAGAAGTGACCTTGTCAAAGGATTTCAAACACTCAATCAGAATGTCACCTTGCTAGAGGATTTACATATAAGACTGTTAAGTCCACTCGGTTAAGAGATTTTCTATCACTTTCACAAAATAACAGTAATAAAAATCTATCTGCAACGTCACATCTAAAATGCTAAAGAAGATTCTTATTTGTTCAATACAATCTAGACATAGAACTAATCTTGTCTATATGTTGGGCTTCTATACTCTGTTATTCTAATAGGTCTTCAAGCTTCTGTGCTCGATAATCACTATGTAGCATCCCTGTGCATACACTTTCCTGCATACATTGTTTATCAATAGTTTCCTATTTATAAACAATTGGGTAACCGCTTAATCTCTTTGATCACATTTCCCATGATCAATCATAGCCATCAAATCTTCAATCTTGTCCAGGTTCAATGCATCTTTTGATTTGAAAACATTTTACCCCACCTTGGAACTTGCATAATAGTCTTGGAACTTGTGCCAAGGTATTGAAGTTCAATCTGAGCTGTAGATCTTCATGCCGACTTTCCATTGCCTTAGATTTGTTAACAAAATTCTTCCACAACTTACCAATCATTGATCCACTCCAGCTCATCAGCTTCTTTCGTTAAATACCTCATGTAAACATTTAATGCATTCTGTTATAGCTCAGTTATAACTTGGTAACAACTCGATCAATACTAAACTTCACTCGGTAGACATTCCGCCTTCATTAACTAATAGCGATAACCTTAGGGTTTACCGACTAGGTTCCTTAGGGTTTATCGACTAGGTTCTTAGCTTGATAACATAGTATAGTATTAACCTTTACATTTTACAACATATGTATGATGTTAAAGCAATCTAAAACATCATGATCTCATCATTGTCTGACTTGGTAGTAGTTGCCCATTGAATACCTTATTCATCCCTTTATTCATCATATTCTTTCTTGTGTCTTTCACCAACTTCTTCATATCATACTTCTCAAGATATGGCAACATAATACTGAATTAGAGAATAAATATCTTGACATCAATGACAAAATAATAATATCAAGATAGTAAAACATCTTTAATCAGTTATATCCATAATCATCAACAACCTTCTCAATATCCTTATTGAAATGCCAACAATCATTCATTGTCTGTTATAATGCAATATTGCCAACAATCTCCCCCTTTGGCATTGATGGCAAAACCAATTGATTTGACCTTAGTAGATTCGAATTGCTATGATTTTGAAATGCTGATATGCTTTCCCCCATACATTAGACTTCTCCTATTTTCTCAGTCTTCTTTCCAATCTGTAGTATGCTCTTCTCCCCTTTCATAGGTATTCTCCCCCTTTCATAGGTATTCTCCCCCTTTGACAACAATGCCAAAAAGAAAAGAACTAAAACATAAATTGTTTCTATAAGAAGTTATTTCCTGCTATTGTGTATCAACTAAGTCTCAGTCAGAGCATTTGTCTTCAATTCCTATTCCCTGTAATATTCTCTGTAGTAATTCTAGTATTAATTCTAGTACACTTTTAGAAAAAATTCTAAAGTGTATAACTCCAGCATCAAGTCCCAAAAGATATTCAATAGAGTCATCGGATTGATGCTTTCACCGAATTCAGTCAGTGAGCAGAAGATAGGGGTAGGACCCCTAACTTACTTCTGAGATATTCAAAAGTGTCTTTTGGTAGTGGCTTGGTGAAGATATCTGCTATTTTCTCCTTTGTGCTAACATATTCCAACACCACTTTCTTCTCTTGAGCTTCTTCTCTAAGATAATGATATTTGATAGATATGTGCTTTGTCTTAGAGTGCATAACAGGATTTTTTGAAATATTAATGGCACTAGTATTGTCACAGAATATAGTTACTAGCTTGGTAACTTTCTCATTTATACCTTCCAATAGTTGTTTGATCCATGCAATGTTGGTACAATTCAATGTTGCAGCAACGTATTCAACTTCTATTGTTGACTGTGAAACACATCCTTGTTTCTTGCTAAGCCAACTCACTAGTCTTTCTCCTAAAAAGAAAGCTCCACCACTTGTACTTTTTCTGTCATCAATGTTGCCTGCCCAATCAGCATTAGTATAAACTTTTAAATCAAAATCATTTCCTTTCTGATATACTAAGCCATAATCCTCTGTGCCTTTGAAGTATCTAAAAATTCTTTTGATTGCTATCATGTGTGTTTCGTTGGGATCTATAGAGAATCTTGCAACTATACCTACTACATGTGCTATGTCCGGTCTGCCGTGAACAACATATTGTAGCTTTCCAATCATGGATCGGTAGAGTGTCTCATCAACATATGAAGATTCATCATTCTTTGATAATTTACAGTTGGTAGTCATAGGAGTACTTACTGGTTTTGAATCATCCATTCCAAATTTCTTCAAGATTTCCTTTATGTATTTGGATTGAGTAATGAAAATCTCATTTTTCATTTGCAGTATCTGTAGACCTATAAAATACTTTATCTCACTGATTAATGACATCTCAAATTCTTTGCTCATTTCATTTCCAAAGTTCTTGCATAAAGAGTCATTTCCACAAAATATAATATCATCAACAAATATGGCCGAGATCAGTATTCCATTTTCATCATTCTTCATGTACATGTTGTTGTTCTCATTTGTCCTTATAAAACCAATCTTAATCAAATAAGAGTGCAATCTTTCATGCCATGCTCTTGGTGCTTATTTCAAACGATATAAAGCTTTGTTCAACTTACATACCTGATCTTTATTATTGTCTTCAACAAATCCTTCAGGTTGTTCAATGAAAACTTCTTCTTCTAATATTCCATTCAGAAATGCAGATTTGACATCCATTTCATATACCTTGAAGTTCTTGAAAGCAGCATAGGCCAACAATGTTCTTACTCCTTAAAGTCTAGCAACAGGTGCAAAAGTTTCACCATAATCAATTCCTTCTTCTTATGCATAACCTTTGCAAACTAATATTGCTTTGTTTCAAATGACCTCCCCTTTTTCATTTAGCTTGTTTCTGAAAATCCACTTTGTACCGATTACATTTTTGTCCTTTGGTCTTGAGATTAGTGTCCATGTGTCATTCTTCTTGATTTGATCAATCTCCTCTGTCATAGAATTTACCCAATCTTCATTGTTAAATGCCTCTTTTACTATTCTTGGTTCAAATTCAGATATCAAACATGTGTTTTGTCTCAGTTTGTTCCTTGTCATCACTGGATCATCCTTATCTCCTATAATCTGACTTGGTGCATGATATCTTCTGACATACTTGGCTAATACAGGCTCGGTAGGCTCTGTATGATCTTCTTCATCACTCGGTGACTGGATATTTTCTTCAACAGTTTTCTCGGTAGGACTTCTCTGTTGCACATAGACAAATTCATCATAGTCTTCGGGTTCTTTGGAGTTTCCTTCATCATTTCTTTCTGCAAATTCATCAATTTTAACATTTGCACTTTCTACTATTTTGTTAGATGATTTGATTAGACATTTAAATGCTTTGCTTCTAGAAGAGTAACCTAGAAACATTCCTTCTTCACTTTTCTAATCAAACTTGTCATTTCTATCATCTTTATGAACATAACATTTACTTCCAAAGATTTTAAAATAACTAACATTAGGTTTCTTATCATACCAGATCTCATATGGTGTCTTCAAAGTACCTTTCTTCAATTAAACTCAGTTCAAGGTGTAAACAACTATGCTTATTGCTTCTCTCCAAAATGTTTGTGGCACCTTCTTCTCAATCATCAGTGTTCTAGCACAATCCACAATAGATCTATTTCTTCTTTCAGCTATTCCATTTTGCTGTGGAGTTCTCGGTGCAGAGACTTGTCTTTTAATACCATGATCATTGCAAAATAAGTTGAATTCATCAGATGTGTACTCTCCTCCTCTATTTGATCTAAGACATTTAAGTTGTCTTCCTGTTTCATTTTCAACTCTTGCCTTGTACCATTTAAACATTTGAAAATCTTCTGATTTTTCTTTTAAAAACATTACTGACATCATCCTTGAATAGTCATCCACAAATAATATGAAATATTTATCACCATAATAACTTTGAACTTTCATAGGACCACAAAGATCAGTGTGCACTAGATCTAAAATTCCCTTAGAAGTGTAAGACTTACTTGTAAAGCTTGATCTTGTCATCTTACCCATCTGGCATCCTCGGCACATAGTATTCTTAGGTTTTTCAAGACTCGATAGACCTCTTACTCTGTGCTTTTTACTTATCTTGATCAGGTTATCAAAATTTACATGACTAAACCTCTTATGCCATAGCCAAGTATCATCAATCTTTGCATGCAAACACTTATTCCGAGTTGATTCAAGGTGAAATGTATTACCTTTTGTTTGTGTCCCGGTAGCAGCTAACTTTCCATTCTTGTCATGAACTTTGACAATTCCTTTCTGAAATTCTATTCGGTAACCTGTGTTGTTTAGCTGTGCTACACTCAACAAATTATATTTCAAACCTTCAACCCAATAAACATCATTGCATCTTGCATTATCAAGAAGTGCTATAGATCCTTTACCTCTTACCAGACATGGTGCATCATTACCAAATCTAACATAGCCTCCATCATAATCTTCTAACATAACAAACTTGTGTTTATCTCCTGTCATATGATGTGAGCATCCACTATCTATAATCCAAGAATCATTAGTGTTTATGTGAGATATTAGGGCTTTTTCTTCATACCTTTCTTCATCTGATCCATCCTTGATAGCCACATAAACAACTTCCTCTGTATCAGCCTCATCTGATTTATCATCATTAGATTCCTCATTAGCTATTAAGCATGTCTTTCTATCTCTTCTTCTGAAGTCTCAGTGTCCTCTGTAATGGTTATCTTTCTGTTTGTCATCTCGGTAATCTCTCTTTTCAGTAAAATATTTGTCAAGATAGTTAGAAGCCATATGTCCAATCTTATCACAATTGAAACATTTCAAAGGTAGTTTTCCTTTATACTTACCTTTGCCTCTTGGTAACCTTTTGGCTAATAGTGCTTCAAACTCTTCTTTCTTTTTGATTTCTTCATACAGTTTGTGTACTACTTCCATGTTCTTCCAAAATATTTCACTTGCTCCACTATGATCTCCTTCAGAGTACTTATACTTTCTTTCATTGTAATCATTAGATTCATCAAGATGAAAAGAACTAAATGCAGATTCAACTTTATTTACCGAAGATCCACTATTATCAAAATTACTTAACTCAAATGCATGTAGCTTACCAATAGTAGCATCCAAATAAACTAGCATATTAGGTACAAACCTCAATTCATTGATTGCTGAGACTCGGATTGCATAAGCTAGTAGAAGGGTTCTTAACAACTTACTTGTTATATCTTTTTCTTCAATAGTTCCACCTGCTCCTTTGATTTGATTGACAATATCCTTTAGACTTGTATTGTACTGAGTTATGTTCTCACCTTCATTCATCCTCATAGATTCAAGTTGTCCTCTTAAACTATCTACTTTTTCTCTTTGAACATGTTCATCTCCTCCATATACTGATATGAGCTTATTCCACATTGCCTTTGCATCATTGCAGCCTTCTAGATCATTAAACTCTGAATCGGTCAATGCAGATGTTATTTCAATCATTGCTTGAATATGTTCTTGCTTTTCCTTTGTCTCTTCATAGTTAATGGATAGGTGCTCGGTGTAACAAAATCATTCTCCAGATAGTATACAACATATTCTCCAACTCTTGATAGATGTAGCTTCATCCTTTTCTACCATGTAGAGAAACTTGACTTGTTCAGCTTTGGTGCATCCCTCTTATACATCTTTGGATCTTTAACTCAAGTGCCTTTAAAATTTTCTTCCGGAGTCCAGAGCTTTGATACCAATTGATAGTTCTGATACTTAATATAAGTACAAATCCAATAGCCAACAAGATGAGAGGGGGGGGTGAATCATACAAACTTAATCATCCATAAAAACATCAGATTCAACCTTGATAACATATATATCAGTCATATAACCAAAACTATCAAACATGCAAACTCAAAAGCATATGAACAATATAAACCTCATAACACCAGATTTAACGTGGAAACCCAAATAGGGAAAAACCACTATGGGATTTCGGACCCACTAAGAAATATACTCTTCTAGAGTATGCTCAGTTAAAAGCAAATCTTGTTAAAGATTACAAACACATTGCTAAATGTGACCCGGTTAAGGGATTTCCCTCAGATCTATTAGGATCTTCAGTTTGTTAGAAGTGACCTTGTCAAAGGATTTCAAACACTCAATCAGAATGTCACCTTGCTAGAGGATTTATATATAAGACTGTTAAGTCCACTTGATTAAGAGATTTTCTGTCACTTTCACAAAATAACAGTAATAAAAATCTATCTGCAACTTCACATCTGAAATGCCAAAGCAGATTCTTATTTGTTCAATACAATCTAGACATAGAACTAATCTTGTCTATCTGTTGGGCTTCTATACTCCATTATTCTAACAGGTCTTCAAGCTTTTGTGCTCGGTAATCACTATGTATCATCCCTATGCATACACTTGCCCGCATACATTGTTTATCAACAGTTTCCTATTTATAAACAATTAGGTAACCACTTAATCTCCTTGATCACATTTCCCATGATCAATCATAGCCATCAGATCTTCAATCTTGTCCAGGTTCAATGCATCTTTCGATCTGAAAATGTTTTACCCTGCCTTGGAACTTGCATAATAGTCTTGGAACTTGTGCCAGGGTATTGCGGTTCAATCTGAGTTGTAGATCTTCATGCTGACTTTCCATTGCCTTAGATTCATTAATAAACTTCTTCCATAGCTTACCAATCATTGATCCGCTCCAGCTCATCAGCTTCTTTCATTAAATACCACATGTAAACATTTAATGCATTCTATTATAGATTGGTTACAACTCGGTAACAACTCGGTGAATACTAAACTTCATTCGGTAGACATTCTGCCTTCATTAACCAATAGTGATAACCTTAGGGTTTACCGACTAGGTTCCTTAGGGTTTACCGGCTAGGTTCTTTGCTTGATAACATAGTATAGTATTAACCTTTACATTTTACAACATATGTATGATGTTAAAACAATCTAAAACATTGTGATCTCATTATTGTTTGACTCAGTAGTAGTTGCCCATTGAATACCTTATTCATCCCTTTATTCATCATATTCTTTCCTATGTCTTTCACCTACTTCTTCATATCATACTTCTCAAGATATGGCAACATCATACTAAATTAGAAAATCAATTTCTTGACATCAATGATAAAATAATAATATCAAGATAGTAAAACATCTTTAATCAGTTATATCCATAATCATCAACAACTTTCTCAATATCCTTATTGAAATGCCAACAATCTTTCATTGTTTGCTATAATGCAATATTGCCAACAAATGGATCCACTAAAAGTAAACAATAATAAAATATGAGTCTAATGAGTTCAAACGAGTAAGGTTACTACACAATTCAATTCCCTTATACGCCTGAAAGAGTTGAATTGAGACCACTTGATAGGAAAGAAGTTGAGGAGAGGTCATCTAGCTCTGAATCTTCAAAAGAGGATAAAGAACCTGAAACTCAGCTTGTTCGAAGGTCTGCAAGACATAGACAAACACCTGAAAGTTTTTCACTTGAGGATTGGAGATGTATTAATATTTTTGAATACAAATGTAGATGAACCTAGATTTGTAGAAGAGGCATTAAGTATACATGATGTAGAACCCTATAAGATTTTTATGGAAGAAGAAATGATATCTTTGCAAAATAATGATACATGGGATCTTGTATCATTTCCTAAAGGTCAAAAATTGTTTGTTTTAAATGGGTATTCAAAAAAGTGATTGGTTTAGATGGAGGAATTGAGAAGTATTAAGTAAGTTTGGTTGAAAAATGTTATTCTCAAGTTGAGGGTGTTGATTATGGTGATATATTTTCTTCTACTAGAAAAATGACATCCATTAGATTTTTTCTTTCTATTCTTGTTGCTTACGATTAAGAGGTTGAGCAAATGAATGTGAAAAAAGTTTTTCTTCATGGTCATCTGGAAGAAGATATTTATATGACACAACCAAAGAACCATGTGACTAAAGGTAAAATTATTTTGGTCTATAAATTAAAGAAATCTTTATATGGCCTCAAAAAAATCCTACTGGTACCATAAATTTGATACATGTGTGTTTAGTTTGAGATTTGAGCGTTCTAAATTAGATCACTGTGTTTATTATAAATCTAGTGGTGATTATTTCCTATACATTGGATTCTATATTGGTACAATTTCACAACTAAAGTCTCAACTTGCTACAAAATTTGAAATGAAAGATCTTGGTGCAACAAAATACATTGTTGGGATATAAATAAATAGAGATAAATTGAATAGAAAGCTATGGATAGGCTATAGAAAGCTATGTTTAGGCTAGAGTAAGCACGTGGATTCAATTTTAGGAACGTTCAACTTGCAAGATTGTATATCATTAGAGAAATATTCACCACCTTTACCAATCCTCAAACATTTATTTTTCTTTCTTGTCTGTAATTTCACCATTGCTTTAAACTATTTAAATTGATTGAAAATTTTAGATTTACTCTTTAGAAAGTATAGACATGTCCTTATACTAACATCATTAATAAATGAAACATAATATGTGGATTTTCCAATGGAAGGAACATCTACAAGACCAAACACATAAGAATGAATAAGATCAAAACACCATAAATTTTATGAGAACTCAACTAAAATTGAATGCAATTTTATTTTTCATAAATGCTACTCTCAGAAAACTAAAATTCAAGATTACATTATTCAAAACTTGAACAAGGTTTTCATTTTTCAAGGTCTTCAGACCCTTTTCTCCATTTTCACCAAGTCTATTGTACCATAACATAGTTTTCTTTGCAGGTAACTATGCTTAAGAAGAAAGAGAACCCTTAGGTACCCAAAAGTCATGTCCATTCACTAAAGGTGAAACCCTAAAATCTTCTGAGAAAGTATCCATAGATTTACATTAGGAGAAGTACTATTACACTCAACTGTGTATGTCTCTATCTTATACAAAGTTCTAAATCTGACACCTCTAGCAATCACCATAGCACCCTTAATCATCTTACATCCTATAGTAGAAAAGGCTACCTCGACACCTGCATCTATATACTTGCTCACAAATAATAAATTTCATTTTCATCTAGGGATATTCAACACATCGATAAGATTTTTTATTCTACCTTTAGGAAACCTGATCCTAACTTTACCATGACCATCAATATTTAAATTTGAATCATCACCCAAGTATACCTTACCTCTATTAAATTATTCATGTTAAAAAAAAAATCTCTATTGGAATTCATATAAAAAGATGCACCTGAGTCAATTAACCATGCATCATTACTAGTATTAGTAGCCAAATCTGCAATGAATGTGTCACCCTTTTCCTTCTTAGAATCAGAATCAAAATGAATCTTCTTCTTTTTCTTCTTCTTTTCTTCTTTGTTGTCCTTACCAATGTGATCTAATTTACCATAATTCTAGCAAATAAATTTTGACTTTCTAGGAGATTTCGATCTCCCTTTGGATTTGGACTTATTGTGCTTCTCATTCTTCTTGCCTTTTTCCTTAGGTCTTCCATGAATAGTTAGGGATTCCATTAAACTAACGGATACCTTCCTTCAAATCCCTTCACCAAGTAGGGAATCCAACATATTAAATGCTTCCAGGTGGTCTATAACTTGTCCACCCTCTTCCATTATCAAGGAATATAATTTCTTCCACAAGAAAATATGATTCAATAAAATTTTTGCTTGATACATTTTACCAATCTTAGTCCATAGCTTCTTTTTAGATTTTTCTTTGTGGACATTGATCATAACTGAGTTTACAAAGAACAGTCTAATTAGATCCTTGACTTTGTGGTCCATAACATCATACTAGCCTTCCACACTATGATCTATAGGTCTTAAGACATTCACTCCAACAATATCCCAATGATCTCACTTCATTAATAGATCTCCCATATTTAGCTTCCACATCTCAAAGTTACTTCCATTAAATTTCTGCTCGTCTATTCTCCCTAATGAAATTTCCATCTAAAAATTCCTATAACAAGATAAATAAGTATCTTCGGTAGAGGCTCCCACTCAAATATGGATTAGCTCAAAAAACCCAACAACCCACAATTGAAACCAAATATGATTGGGCTCTAATACCACTTGTAAGGAGGTTAAGTAGTGAACAAATTCCTAGACTAACCTTGAAAGGAGGGTAAAAAATTTTACATATTGTCACAGCAGGTACCAAATACTAACAAAAGTAGACATAAATAAAATTCATATCACAACACAATGATTTACATGGGGAAAACCCTTTTAGGATACAAACCCCACGTTGCAAAAGAGGCTCGACATATTATTCAACAATCAATAACATATTATAACATATTTAGGATACAAATCTTTATATGGCCTAAAAAAGAATCCTACTGGTACCATAAATTTGATACATGTGTGTTTAGTTTGAGATTTCAGTGTTCTAAATTAGATCACTATGTTTATTATAAATCTAGTGGTGATTATTTCCTATACATTGGATTCTATATTGGTATGATTTCACAACTAAAGTCTCAACTTGCTACAAAATTTGAAATGAAAGATCTTAGTGCAGTGAAATACATTGTTGAGATATAAATTAATAGAGATAAATTGAATAGAAAGCTATGGCTAGGCTATAGAAATCTATGTCTAGGCTAGAGTAAGCATGTGGATTCAATTTTAGGAATGTTCAACTTGCAAGATTGTAAATCATTAGAGAAATATTCACCACCTTTAAAAATCCTCAAACATTTATTTTCCTTTCTTGTCTGTAATTTAACCATTGCTTTAAACTATTTAAATTGATTGAAAATTTTATATTTACTCTTTAGAAAGTATAGCCATGTCCTTATACTAACATCATTAATAAATGAAACATAATATGTGGATTTTCCAATGGAACGAACATCTACAAGACCAAACACATCAGAATGAATAAGATCCAAAACACCATAACTTTTATGAGAACTCAACTAAAATTGAATGCAATTTTGTTTTTCATAAATGCTACTCTCAAAAAACCAAAATTCAAGATTACATTATTCAAAACCTCAACAAGGTTTTCAGTTTTCAAGGTCTTTAGACCCTTTTGTCCATTATCACCAAGTCTATGGTGCCATAACATAGTTTTCTTTGCAGGTAACTATGCTTAAGAAGAAAGAGAACCCTTAGGTACCCAAAAGTCATGTCCATTTGCTAAAGGTGAAACCCTAAAATCTTCTGAGAAAGTATCCATAGATTTACATTAGGAGAAGTACTATTACACTCAACTGTGTATGTGTCTATCTTATACAAAGTTCTAAATCTGACACCTCTAGCAATCACCATAGCACCCTTAATCATTTTACATTGTATAGTAGAAAAGGCTACCTCCACACCTGCATCTATATACTTGCTCACAAATAATAAATTTCATTTTCATCTAGGGATATTCAACACATTGATAAGATTTTTTATTCTACCTTTAGGAAACTTGATCCTAACTTTACCATGACCATCAATATTTAAATTTGAATCATCACCCAAGTATACCTTACCTCTATTAAATTATTCATATTAAAAAAAACAATCTCTATTGGAATTCATATAAAAAGATGCACCTGTGTCAATTAACCATGCATCATTACCAGTATTAGTAGCCAAATCTGCAATGAATGTGTCACCCTTTTCCTTCTTAGACTCAGAATCAAAATGAATCTTCTTCTTTTTCTTCTTCTTTTCTTCTTTGTTGTCCTTACCGATGTGATCTGATTTACCATAATTCTAGTAAGTAAATTTGGACTTTCTAGGAGATTTTGATCTCCCTTTGGATTTGGACTTATTGTGCTTCTCATTCTTCTTGCCTTTTTTCTTAGGTCTTCCATGAATAGTTAGGGATTCCTTCAAACTAATGGATACCTTCCTTCAAATCCCTTCACCAAGTAGGGCACCCAACACATCTTTAGGCTTCAAAATAATAGTACTATTGATAGACATAACAATAGAATCCAACATATTAAATGCTTCTAGGTGGTCTATAACTTGTCCACCCTCTTTCATTATCAAGGAATATAATTTCTTCCACAAGAAAATATGATTCAATAAAAATTTTGCTTGATACATTTTACCAATCTTAGTCCATAGCTTCTTTATAGATTTTTCTTTGTGGACATTGATCATAACCGAGTTTACAAAGAACAGTCTGATTAGACCCTTGACTTTGTGGTCCATAACATCATACTAACCTTCCACACTATGATCTGTAGGTCTTAGATGCCAAAGATCTCACTTTATTAATAGATCTCCCATCTTTAGCTTCCGCATCTCAAAATTACTTCCAATAAATTTCTCCACCTCTATTCTCCCTAATGAAATTGCCATCTAAAAATTCCTATAACAAGATAAAAAAGTATCTTTGATAGAGGCTCCCACTCAAATATGGATTAGCTCAAAAAACCCAACAACCCACAACTGAAACCAAATGTGATCGAGCTCTGATACCACTTGTAAGGAGGTTAAGTAGTGAAAAAATTCCTAGACTAACCTTGAAAGGAGGGTAAAAAATTTTACATATTGTCACAATAGGTACAAAAAATTAACAAAAGTAGACATAAATAAAATTCATATCACAACACAATGATTTACATGGGGAAAACCATGTTAGGATAGAAACCCCATGCTCCAAAAGAGGCTCGACATATTATTCAACAATCAATAACATATTATAATATACTTGTAGAGAAATCTCTTCATAGGGTTTCCACTGATCAGCAGGTCAGAGGTAACATCCATAAGACTCTTACACACAACCTCTATCTCACACACCTCATATATAGGAGAAACAATATAGGAAATTGTCAAATAGTATTACAAAACCATGGGCTAAAACCACCCAATAAAGTGTCTGATGCATTTTATATTTCCTATTTTAGGAGTCCAAACTTCCAAAAACTATAACTTGTGAACTAGGTATCTGATTGAAAAACTGTTTGAAGCCCTAGAAAGCTCGTGAAGTGCTCTATCACTATGTAACCTACTACAACAATTTCAAGCTTTCATCACACCCTTCCAAAACAAAAAAGTTTAATATCTTTAAAAACTAGCTATGATCTTGTGACAAAAAATTTACTGACATGCTTATCTAACCAATCCAAAGCTTTGGGGAGAATTTTGCACCATTTGGTGCTCAAATGAAAATTTACTATAAATAGTAACCTCATATAAATATAAGGTTGAGACACCATTTTTCCAACAAACACATACACAACAACAAGGAATTTGAAAAGTCAAACTCCAAAAGCCTCAAGCATATATAGAAAACTTCCTCCCCAAAGCCAAGATTCAAAAATAAAAAAGAAGAGTACTTCCAGCCAAAGAAATTTCATGACAAAAACTATTTCTGAGTAAACGTACACCCAAATCTTGTCCAAGGAGGACAACTTCTTCAAACGTAAGCTCAAAGAATCCATTGCTGTCCCTAATCATCCCTCCAACCTCAACTACGATGATGGGTGGGACCTGAGTCCTTCTTGGCAACCTTTGTTAACTTACCTTAATAACCAACATCATCCCCCTTCTCCTTGACTCCCCCCTCTCCCCCGCTTTTCTCTTCATATTTGGTTTTTGCCCCCCCTCTTTGTCATGCTCCTTGTCAACACCCCCCACCCCCTTTTTTTTGCTTAGCTCTTGTCTCTTTCGAGCGATCCTCTTGTCTTTGGTATTGGTCCCTTCTTCTAGTCTTGCTCTTGGTCCCTCTTTTTCCCCTTCATCTTTCTCTTTACGCCAGTCCTCTTGTTGTTGTTGTTTGGTTTCGTCATCATTGTCCTTTTAATGTTTATGCATTCTCCTTTTATTGTTCCTTTTATACATACATATCTGTATTTATGTATGTATGTATGTAAGTATATATATGTGTGTGTGTGTGTGCGTGTGTGTGTGTAAGCATATATATATATATATATATGTGCATACATATATTTTCAATGCATATTTTCTTGTTTATAGATACATGTTTATTTTTATATATGTGGGCATATATACTTACACATATAAATACTAACACATGTATACAAATATGCTCTTTTCTTATCTTTTATTTGCTTTTTGTTTTGTCCTTTTATCTTAGTTGAGCCTTCTCTTTCAACATTTTTTAACCCCTTCTCTAGTATTAATCTTGTTTGTTTTTGGTTTATACACACAGATATATATATATATATATATACACATATATATATATATACATGTATATATATATACATATATATATACATGTATATATATACATGTATATATATATATACATATATATATGTATATATATATATATGTATATATATATACATATATATGTATATATATACATGTATATATATGTATATATATACATGTATATATATACATATATACATACATATATACATATGTATATAGTATATATACATGTATATATATATACATACATATACATACATTCATACATATATATACATAAGTTAGTTTGTTTGGTCTTTTAAAAATTTTTTAGCTTTCATTTTAGTTCTTTTTTGTGTATACACCTAAAAATGGTTTGAAGATAATTAATTGAATAAGGAATTAATTTAACTAATCCTACTTCCCCAATTTAATTGAATTCATCAGCAATTTGATTAAATTCCCCACTTTCATGTACTTATTAATAGATCTAAGGATTTATTTAATAGGTTCATTTCAGTAGTTCCCTTTGATTAATTAATTCAAATTAATTAATTACTCCCCATCAAATTAATTTATTTTAAATCCTTTAATTAATTAAAACAAATTAATTAATGAGTTTTTGAAATTAATTAGCCTTTTCCTATTATTTGAATTTCCAAATGCAAATTCTCCTAACTTCTAACCACCTAACCTAACCCATTCCATCTAACCTCGTGTCCTCTTTCCTTAGACACTTGCTCTCTCATGAGCAAATATTGTTGACACTTGTCACCATAGAGATGGAAAATGTTCCCTTTCATCCAACCTTTCTAGAAGCTTCTTGACACTTGTCACCATAGAGATGGCAAATGTTCCCTTTAATCCAACTGTCATAACCCTCTTTTTGGACCTTGCTATGAATTGCTATTATTATTATTACTACTACTACTATTATTATTATTAATACTACTACTTATACTACTACTATTAATATTATTATTATTAATTTTATAAGAAATGTTACTTAAAGTTGAACAATTAAATAAGAATGGAGTTAAATTTTTTTTAAAAATAACAAGTGGTGACTCACACGTGAGGTCATAATTTATTTTAAAAATTATTCATTTTATCAATATTCTAATTGATCACATGGTGTAGAAGAAATAAGAAGACTCTAGAAAAAAATTCAAACTCAAATTTTAAATGCATGATCAAATGTAACCGCCACTATGACAAGTTGTAAGAAATATACCTTGCATGAAATATTTTTTAGGAAAGAATCTCAAATTAAAATTTTGAATGCATGGTCAAGTGTAACCCCCAACAATAATTTTTGCATGAAATTGATTTTGAAATTACCTATTTTCTCAATATGTTCATTTAGCACATGTTGTAAGAGGAGATGAAAAGACTCTAGAAGATAATCTCTAATTCAATTTTTTGCATGTAACCCCCACTATGACAATAATCATTTTTGCATGGGATTATTTCGGGAAAAGAATCTCCAAATCAATTAATTCCTTTGGTAATGGGAAAATGGCTCTCTTTTCTATATATTGAATTCTAAATTTTTGAAGAGGAGATTCCATTGTTTTTGTGATAAAATAGTCTTTAAAATTCTTACAAGTTTAGCTTCAATATCATGTTAATGGTAGGAGAAATTTCATAAAAGTATTGCAGGATTTTTAGAGGTTTAGGAGAAGATCATTACAAGGCTAAAAGGAAAGGATTGAAGGAGAATAGCAGGGAAAACAAGGAGTGAAATCAACAACAAGGGTTTTTCATTCATCTTGCAGAAATCAAGTTCCCCTCTTCCTTGCATGTTTTTTTTATCAAAAAAAAAAAAAAAAAGAAAAGAGGGGAGGGTTTTTTAATGTTTTTTATTTTCATGCATGCTATAATATATTGGGGAAAATCAAGAGGATTAAAGTATTTTAATGGATTTCGTTATTTCATTTAATTTTGAAGAAGATGAGTTGAGTAGAATAGTCATTTCATTTCTCAAAAAAAAAAGAGAGTAATCTTATTTTGTTTCAAATTTTTGATAGAAAAATAGATGTGCATATGTTTATGCCTTATAAATGCATGCATATAACTTCCTTCTTTCAAATTAATAAATTAGTATTTAACTTTAAAAAAAAAAGGGTATAATCAAATATACACTTATTAATTAAATTCATATTTGTGAGGAAACCCCCTTTCCTTCATTAACCGATTATTTTCTATTTAAAGGTTTTAAAAATATGAATATATATAAATACATATTTATGTTGGTGAATAATATATGAATAAAAGTAAATAAAAAAAATTAAAAAATTGTTAAATTAAATTTATATTCTAAAACTGGTTTGTAGATTGAAGTTTATTTAATTTATATTTAAGAATGTTCTGAATATTAAGATATTTAGATATAAAAATTACCAAAAACAAAGACTCCATAACATTTTCATAATTTTCTATTCTGGAGACCATATGTCTTGGAATAACCTATCATTGAATTTACCAACCTTGCTAGATGTTTCCACTTTTGCATACGTACCTATTGGGCAAATTATAACACTAATATTTGACAACTCATTATCTGTAAGCTCTAAAGGATGACCGCACCTCGATTTGTAGCTCCCATTCTAGCTCGGGTGGTGGGGCGACTAGCAAAGAAAGCAGTTTTACATCTTTAATGAAATTACAATCGGCAAATCAATATGAAATGATATTCCTATCGGAATTTTGTCAAACAATTATGGTGCTTCATTCAAGGTTCCCTTCCTATGTTTTAATGGACATCGATTTATTATTGCTGGTTATCTAAAACCCTGCACATTACATTAGCACAAGCCTAATTTTCAAAATCGCTTCATTCAGCATCACCAATAATTTCCACGAGATCATAACCATGTTTGGATTCACATTTTTGAGAACAAATTTCAGCAGTCATACTTTTCTCATGCTCATGCCTAAAAATAAATGTTAATCTAAAAATCCTTATATTTGGTTTTAGATCAATTTTAATTTTTTTTGTTGATAAAGATTGAAAGAGTAACTATATGCTTAATGGTCGATAAAATTCTTATCTTCCCAAAATTGAATGTTATTTAATCTCTAAGAAATGAATGAATCGTGTTGAATAAGTTTCCTTATGTCTTTATGGCACGTAAGAAATAAAATTATTTCAATTAAAAGAACTAGATTTCCAATTTAATGTTGATAGTAGTCCAGATCTCAACTTTTAAATCATCCCTATCTGCTAATAAAATTAGATTGTAGGATCCTCGTGGGAGGTGGAGCACTTTGCTAATTATGGGAAAGGCTAAGGAATCATGCCACATTTTCATTTTGCCTTTCATATTAATTTTAAGACTAGACTTTAAGTTTGATTCCTTAGATCAGAAGGAAAGGTACATCTAATACGTCTATATATATTAAACAAAAAATTGCCAACTGTAGGTATTCCTTTAAGGGAAAAGAAAAGAAACATAGTAAGCAAATAAAGATAGCAGTTTAAATCTTAAGTTGAGGGGAGTAGGACCCACCCAAAATTCAGTAAGAAGAATTCTAATTTACTAAAACTTAACCCTTTTCTTATGAGAGTAAAGGTAATAATATATAAAATGAGGATAAGGGATTAATAATAATTTTCTTTGAAAATTAGTATTTTTAAGTATCAAATAAATAATTTTCAAATTATCTTAGATTTCTATTTTTTGTTTGAAAAGTAGTGTATTTATTTGATAGAGGATTTGTTATTAATAGAAGTGCAAGAAATTAAATTTTGTTTTCTTAAATTTTTGAATATGCATATAGATAGATAGATATCTACAAACATATATTTAATGTTAATAATATGTATGAATGATTTATGAATTTTGAAAAGTAAATTTAAAATGACAGAAATATGTTTTCTTTTTTCATTATTAGAAAAAAAGAAAAAAAAAGAAATGAATTGTAAAGTGTGGACCATCCTATTTTACCTCATTTTCTCTGTTTGTAAAAATGTGGACATTAATTAATGATAATCTTGATGGACCTCGATAACTAAGATCTTTAAGTTGGTAACAATCGTAGAAAATATCTAAGGATTGGGTTAACGTTACTTCAAGTGGAAGGACTAGTAAGTTATCTATTTCAAAGGATTTATATTTACTTCAAGAGAGAAACTAGAAGTATATTGTTTAGAAATATGTAGGAGCCTTATTTATATTGGGTAATCAACAAGTAAATAGACTCCCTGCTAATCTTATTTTCAACATTGGTAATCAAGATTATTTTTATTTTTTTGAATAAAAGTGGCAAGCCACTGATATATATATTAATAAGAAAACTGATTGAAGAGCTCAATAGGGAAAGAACCAAGAAGAAAACCCTATATCCTTGCTCATATACAGTGAAGAAGAAGGAAGGAGGCTATGAGAAGAAGCCACGCGATCCGGAGAGATAAATAGGGACTGCCCATAGAATGAGTCTCTTGGGGGCAAAAATGAGAGTAATCGGTTGGGACAAGACCAAAGGAAACCAAAAATAACCAAAACCCCTTAACCGGTTACCGTGGTGACTGAGGAGCTTCACCAACTGGTTTCCCATTATGTTGTACCGGTGCTTTGATACTGGTATGATGTCCTTATGACCGGTTCATAAAAAGAGAAGACTCCAATACTGATGCTAGTAAATAAGCAAAGAAGATGACTCCTCTACCGATTCGGTTGCCATTAGATTTTCCATCCAACAAAAAAAGAGCACATTTTGGGTAGCAAAATACAAAATTGGAATAACTTTACTTGTTCATGGCGGTGTCTTCCTGGGGCTGAATTGCAGGGGCATAAAAAATGGGTAGAAAGGAAGAAATGGTTCCCCTTCAAATAAGAAGTATTAAATAATTTATTTCTTTCAAGCAATTTAGTGACCTTCAAGTATTAGGATTCATATTTAAAGTAAGGTTATCATTGTAGAAAATAATTAAAGATAAAATTTATGTTACTTCAAATGGAAGAATTAGTTTTCATAATAATGTGGTTATTCTCAAGGTTATTATTAAATAGATTTTCTCTTCAAATAACTAAGTGTTAAATTCATTCCAAATATTATTGTTTAATTGCTTAATTTTCTTTGAAGAAATTTAGTAGCTTTCGAGCATCATAGTTTACAAGTGATTAATAATTTTATGTATTTAGATCAAGTGTTAGAATTTTAATTATTATCATAAGCTTTCTTTTATGGTTAAATTCCCGCATGGTTAGATGTACCCGAGTATGTGATTGAATAAAACACAATTAAGAATAAGAAAGAATAAGAAATCAATATTGATATATAAAAAAAAATTAGTTGAAATTTTGGGTTAAGTTAAGTGGGTTATTACACCAACCTCTTCTCCAACCACCTTCAATTTCACCATTGATATCTTCATACTTAATCTTGACTATTGATTCCTGACACCTCACTCTTGGCCTTGGAAATACTATAATAGACCCCATTTTGGAGCAATAAGGATCCCATCTCATTTGCATCTTATGCATTGTTACTATAGGAATAATATCTCTTAGCATATTAGTTGAGCATTGTTATTATAGGCAATTGTATTAGCTTAACTTGATCATTTTCTAGCATAATTATTTAATCATGTAGCTTAACGATTCTCTTTTCTAGCTTAATTGCATCGTTATCATCTTAAATCCTCCATCTAGATGTAGTTAAGTCACCAGAATTTTCTTATCCAGATCTGAGAGCATATCCACACTCACATTTATTAGGAGGCAATAGATCGATTAGTCATGGTTTTATCTTTCATATTTTCTTTAAATTTCCTAACCATGCTTGTAATGATCTATTGAGGGTTTTGTGTTGCAACTGTAGATATCACACTTCACAGACATGATAGTTTGTTTTTGTTTTTTAAATATATTTTTATCTTTGTGTTTTCTTTTTCTTTTCTTGTTCATGGTGGATCATTAATTTGGTTTTGGTTGATTAGAGTTGCGTGCCACCTTCCTCTCTCTTCCTCTTCTTTGTAGTCTTGGTCTAATCTGCAACTTGTCATTTTATGACTCCTAGCTCTCTCTACTATCCTGATGATGGATCATGGAGTGTTATCAAAAACATTGATGTAAAAAAACTAAACACAATCTAATTCCAGAAGTACTACAGAATGCTATTATCGATTGTGGAAATCTGATATCATTAAAAGTACAAAGCTTGGTCATATTTTTATAAAGGAAATGGCTAATTTCAGTTCAACTTTTTAAATTGAATCAATAGAACTGTGAAATATATGTTTTAAATTTTTTAATTTTTTAAACTAATAAAATGTTTATTCTTAAATGTATTTTATGTTTGTAATTGAAAAAAAATGAAAAATTTAAATATAGCATTTTTATTTATTTGTGAGATACCTTACAAGATCGATGGTGTCATGCATGAGGGAGAATGTAATATGTTGAGCTAGGGTACTGATGTCCTAGCTCATTGGCATTTGTTACCTAGTGGTGCATCAGGGGGAGGGCAGTGGAGGCTTGTGCAGGGAGGGGAGGAGTTGCGGGTGCTGGGGGTTGAGCGGTGGTCTGCACGAGGGTGGTTGTGTTGTGTGTGGTTGGGGTGTAAGTTTCTCTTTAGGCTCATGATTTTCCAGTGGGGCAGCGAATTGCGGTTGGCTCTGTCTTTGAGTGGTGTTTTAGAAGGGTGGGGTCTTGGTTGTCATGTTTTCTTGCTTGCCCCCTTTGGGATGTGGGTTTTTTATTTTTGTCAGTTCCAATATCGAGTACTGGTGGAGAGGCCTTGAAGGAACCTCCCACCATGGATTTTCATGCTACAGTGGGTTCAAAATCCCCATCCAAAAGTATGAATACTTTTATTAACAATCTTTTTTCCTCAGATTCAGGGTCTGGTAGTATTGGTGGCTCTCAGATTACGAAGATTAATGGTTGTCTAAAGAGATGTAGTGAGAGGACGAGGTTCTTTTTTCCTCCAGAGATGATAGCTGAAGATGTGGAATACTTTTCAAAATACTCGCTATATTGCAAGTTTTTGGGGATGAGGGTTTATTTGCAAAATTTGGAAAACTGTGAGCAGAGGACTTTGGCACTGGAAGCGGAATGGAGATTATGCTGTTGGCAAACAACTACTTTATGGTTACTTTCAACTGGATGGAGGATCACAATACAGTTTTTGAAGGAGGCCTACATTTTTACAACCAGGTGGGGTTGGTCATCAAACCTTGGCATGCAGGGTTTGACCCTTCAGAGGAGCTCTTGAATACGATTCTAGTCTGGGCTCCTTTACCACATTTTCTAGTTGAATGTTGTCGGGATGATGTCTTGCGATTGCTTGCCTCACTACTTGGGAAGCCAAGGGGATCTTCAATGCAAACCCTGGGGAGAAAGTTAATGACTTTTGCTCGTATCTATGTTGAAATTGATCTTAGTAAACCTTTGTTAGATGCTATAGATATGCATGCAAGCTCTTATTCTTGTGTTCAATAGTTGAATTATGAGACTTTACCATTTCAATGTCATCGATGTGATGAGTATGGTCATTTACAGCACAAGTGCCATAGATATAAATTGGTGATGTTCCAACCTTAGTAGTCGACCCATAACCTAGATGGGGCTAATAAAGGAAAAGTTGATATGTTAGACAAGGTAGTGGGTGATGATAGTTTTGTCTCAGTTAAGACAAAGAATAGGAATTAAGGAAAAAAGAGGTCCTTGCAGAAGAGATAGGAGGAGGATACCTTTAACAAATTTGAAGCCTTTGATGACCTTATCCAACAGGAAGTGAATTGGTGGTTAATTGTGAGATTTTGCCAAGATCTAGAGGCAATGGAAAGCACCAATAACAGAGAACAAAATGGATGATAGAAATACACTGTATTATATCAAGATGAAAATATTGATCAACTTGGTCATCAAGCATTACATACAATAAATATGAGCCTTCTTATATAGGCAAGGCTATATGGATATGTGAGCACACAAACATGACATGTGGCTCAATAAGAAACAAGGGTAGGTAGGAAATAGGTGTGGGTAGGTAGGAGAAACAATATAATATTCCACATGAGGTGGATCACCTACTGAATGTGGAGTGTAACAACAAGATAAGTCCACAAAAGGTGGAAACTCTCCTACACACACTATCCCAATGTGGCACAAACACCCAAGTGTCTCATACCCAAACTACTATGAAATGCATTTCCTCAGTAAACTTAAGTAAGGTGTAATAATATTCAAGATTAATAATTATTTACACCAACACCCCCCTTAAGTGTAACATAGGGGAATGCACTCAAGTCTACAATGCAACTAAGCAATGCAAGATGGGTCTTGACTACTAGTCCATGTTAGGTACCCATGTACAAAAGAAAATGCATGCAAACCTATGCAATAAAATCTCTCACAAAGCAAGGAAAGAGAGAAAAACCCAATGTGAAAAAACCCTCCCTCAAAAGAGAGATAAAAAATAGATACATAAAACTCTCATAGAAGTATGTGAAGGACAAAACCCCATGTGAGGACAAAGTCCCCCCCGTATGAGAGAAGAAGAAGAGAAGATAGGTAGCCCCTCCCTCAATATGGAATCTGCACCAATGATAGAAGCTCGATGATGAATGAAGAAACTACTCCACGAACATCGAACCACATTCCTCTCCTTAGGAAGAAATAAAACCAAAGGTGTATCCATGAATTCTCCCCAATCATGAAGGGAAGATGAAGCAAAAATACTCATGATAAAAGGAATCTCTGAAAACTGCTCAAGTGTCCCCATGTCGATCCTGAAAGTCACCCCCTCCAAAGGTGGTAAAATTCTCCACGCTACTGAAAAAGAAACTCCAAGATCTAGTGGAGAAGAATATAAAACAATATCCAAAGACTCATATGTCTCCTTAAAAGATAAAGAGACCTCCAACTGCTGGTCAAAAGTATCCACAATCATGTCAACCTCTAAAGATTGATCATGTAGAGAATGCACAAGAGAGTTAGAGTGATCCCTCATAACAATCAAAGAAGGATCATCTTCATCAAAGAGAAGATGAATGTCATCAATTATGTCTCCCAAATCTACAATATAGGACTCTACAAACAACCCTGCAATGTCTGTCAAGTAGGTATCCCAATCAATTGAAGCTGGAAGACATGAAATATCCTACTGCACTGAATCACAAGAAGACAAAACTATCGCACTAGCCACATCATCAGTGCAATAGGTGGTGTGATATCAAGAGAAAGAGATAAAATGCAAGGCTCAAGAATGGGGTCACAAGTGAGAGTCCCCAAGTTCAAATCTCCAAAGTTCTCCTCAAAAATTGAATCATCAACATAGGAAGAATCAACCTCATCAATAGGACCAAAATCTAAAAAAGAGTACAACTAAGATGCATGATCAACCATCCCAGTCGCAATGATGGCTCCACTTTCCAAGTCTCTAATGATAATTGAATCAAGTGTGAACTCCACAGTTTTCCTACTTGCCCCATGTGTGATTTGATAGATGGAAAGAAGATTGTTTGTCAAGTGGGGTACACACAACACATCATTGAATGAGTTATCCCCAATGGCAATAAATCCTTCCCCAATCACATCCATGTATGTATGATTGCCCATAAAATATGCAGCATGTGGCAAGGCTCAAATGTAGAAAACATAGACTGCTAAGATGCCATATGCTGAGAAGCCCTTGAATCTAGAAGCCATCTCCCTGAATCATGACTTGTAGTAGCACAAAGAGTTTGTCCCTTTCCTTTATCTATCCCAAAAGAGTTATCATTTCCTTTATCCTTATCCTTTGAAGAAGAAGCCGATGTAGACATTCTAGAAGGTAGGTTGATTTTGTTCGTCTCAAGAAGATTCTTCAACTCATCAATATCCTTCTTATAGCAATGCTATTCATCATGTCCTAACTTCTTGTAATATCCACCAAAAATATTGTCCTTATATGATTCCCTCTTAGGTGAGAATGGTAAATCACCTTGATGTGGAGAGGAATATTGTGCTCCATCTTGTTGTGGTTTTTACTTAGGTTTCTTTTGATTCTTTCCTTTTCCTTGATTGCCTTGATTCCCTTTATTAGCCACCAAAGCTTGTGACTTTGAAGATTTGAGAATCCCGATCATGGTCAACTTAGATTTCCTAAGTATCAACATCACTGTGAATGAATCAAATGAGGGAGAAGTGTATGAGGAACCTTGTGCTAACCTATGGGTGTGAAAGCTAGATATAAAGGTTACATACTCTGAAGGAGGCGTGTCCAACAAGTTGTAAACCAATTCAGCATCCTTTTTGTCAATTCCACAATCCTTTAGCTTTTCTCTTAGCTCATTTGCTTTTGTGACATAATCTTGGATTGTATCAAAATCCTTGGTATCCAAAGTTGTGAGTTCACTATCAAGCTTGTAGCCCTTAATCTCATCAACTTGACAATACAATTTCTGAAAAATATCCCAAGCCTCTTTAATTGTTGTACACTTTTCAATGTGAAAAATGAGGGCATCTGATACATACTTTCTAAGAATTCCAATTTCCATAGCATTTTTAGTGAGGTATTCAAGTTGAGCATTAGGATCAGCCTTAGGATCAGGTGGAGATATAAAAGTTCCAGTTACATGATGAATGAGTCCTTTTTCCATTACTTTACTCCATACGTTAATCTTCCATGATACATAATTATGAGGAGTTAAAAGTGGAAATTTAGGAGAACCCATAGCACCAAAATGAAAAAACACAAGATAGAGAGAGGCACAATTACCCAAGACATCCCCCAAAATACTCAATCAAGAAAACCCCTAAAAATGGTGATTTGGTACTTTATGGTTAGTGCATATACAATGGACCACTTGAAAAACAAGGAAAAGTGGACTTCTGATTTCAATTTACAACTTCTAAAAATGAGATATAAGAGACTTCAACAAATTCTGCTATTGATCTAAACTGAGATCAAACCAAAATACAAGTACTAAATATGCCAAGAATGGCCAAATACTAAAAGTACAATATCTACTCAAAATCACTGCAAACTAATGGTAGATTATGAAAGTAGACAAAAAATTATGCACTTTCAAAAAAAATGTCACCTAAAAAGGAGTCCATATGAGCCCAAATGAAACCTCCAAAGTTGTAAAAAATTGGATTTCATGCTTTCCGAAAAACCTGTATCTGAAAAATAGAAAACTCCTGCACCTCTATACAGATCACGAAATTCTACCAAAAAAAAAAAATTGCTCGAAAAAGGGAGTCCGGATGAGTTAGATATCAGTATTTGAAAATTGTCTACAAAATTATAATTTCTGGAAAATTTTGACTGCAACTTCAAACTTCAAATGCCTCTAGATTTGGCCTCTGAAGTCTGATTTAGATGAAACAAACGAAAAAATGGACTTTCTTGGACCTCCTCAATCCAATAGTGACCTCATATTTGACCCATCAAGCTTCAATAATAACTTGCAATAGAAAGATCCAAAATACACAACCTCAAATAGCATCAAATTTCTCTCAATTGGCAAACCAATGACACTCTAATGGCTCTGATACCATGTGAGATTTTTCCAAGATCTAGAGGCTGGAAAGCACAAATAAAAAAGAAAAAAACTAGATGATAGGAATAAACTATATTCTATCAAGATGAAAATACTGAGGTAGATGCTAGGTCTATGGGTGGTTACTTTGAGGATAAAGATGTCAAGGTGGTGTGGGCTATGAATAATTATATTGTAGAGAGACTCAAAAAATGGGATTCCTTGCAAGAAGATGTGAATTCTCTAAATGTGATAGTGGCCTCACAGGAGGAAGGGAAGAATATGGAGAGGTTTATCTTTCTTCTTAAGGATAGGCAAGATGCATTGAAGAATAATTTGGATGAGATTGTTGTATTTAGAAAGTATTTGGTGAACATGACAAAGGCCTTGATGTGGCTAATATAGAAGGAGCTAGATAGGAAACATTCCAAGAGAAAGATGTCTATTGAGATTGGTGCTAGAATTTTGGAGTTCCCTAGTAAACGAGGTTATAAAATGGTGATTCCCTTGTTGTTCCTTTTTCCAAGGAGATCACTTAAATAAAAGGACTCTAGTTCTGGGAGAATATTAATATACTTAGCCAAGAGTGGAAATCTATGGAAGCCCCTAGTTTTTAATAAAATCTATTTTTGTCTCGTGGATGGTATTTTTTTGTGTTTTGGTTCTCAATCCATTTCTTTTTAATCTAGTTGTAGATTTTTGCTTGTCCTAGGCCTTAGTGTTGGGCTATCTAATAACTTGTGAGATTCCTCTTTTCTACTGTTAGGTTGCAATGTAAGGGTTCAAGCCCTTTCCTAGTTTACTTGATCAAAATACAAAACTTTAAATATTGCAAATCCAATCATTTACCAAAAAATATAGATCGATCAAAACTATAAAAAGTTGACCATAAATTGAAAACCCTTAACTATGAACAATAAACCATATCAAGATATAGGTTAATTGCAATTGATATTGAGAGGCATTCTATAATGGAAACAAAAAATACTTAATTTTTATCTTAAATTTGATGTCTATTTTGGACAAAAAGATGCTATTATCTCTTTTTTCGTCAAAAAACAATGTATCGTATATTTTTCTTTTTTTTTTACTCATTCATTCAACTTTGAAAGATAGTAATTTTTGAAACTAGACTCTATTTTTTTCACATTCAAAATATTTTTTAATTATTTGTTGTTAGTTCCCAATGTATTGATGGATATGCTTTTTATTTTATTTTTTAGGATGTGTCCAGATTAAAATTTTATTAAACACTTATGTATTCATTGAAATATTAGCAAATAATCAAGCATAGATTGCATGATGTTAGCTAATTTTTCATTAAAGTGATTTTCGAATTATTAAAAAGTTTAATATTTAAAAAAGGGGTCCATACTAGATTCAATGTTATATTTTTATTTATTTAAATTAGAGTATTTTTTATAGTATTTGAACCCCTTGATCTCAACCATAAAAAAAAAAGCAGTTGATAAAGTAGTTGTAGAGAAATACTGATAACTCAATGATGAACCACTAGTACCAAACCGGTACTGAGAGGGGGGGGGATCAGTACAAACACAATCAGTCCAAAACTGGTTTGACAGCAAATACTCCAAATGACTGACAAACAGGGATACCGGTTAATCAGAGTGCAACCGGTAACATCTAGTATAGCTCAATCAGTCATGAACTGGTCACTCAATAAGCTTTCCTCTTAGCTCAATACTATAGTACCATTATATTCTGATGCATAAACAGGTAAACTTATTCGTTTGATCTTCAGAATAGTGAGTTCAATATGTTTTATAGACAGGCATAAAACATAGAACCTTCATGTGCTTAACAGATAAAACAAAGCATCACAAGACAAAAGCATTTCACATGACACACATATTTTTCACGTGGAAACCCATCTGGGAAAAACCACAGTGGGGATGAATACCCACAAGCTACTTTTTGAACTCTTTAGAAGTCCGCTCTGTTAGGAGCCTTGTCCAGTTAAGGACATTACAATAGGTTCTGGTAGGAACCAATCTTGTTTAGGATCACCTGGTTAAGGGATACTCGGTTAAGGGTTAAACTCGGTAGGGTCACCTCGTTAGAGGATTTCAAGAAATCAATAGTTGAAAGCATCTCCTAAGCTCTCTAGCTTCTCAGAACTCATTAGCCTCGAGTTACCCGGTTAAGGGATTTGAAACAAGCCAGTTAAGACCACCCGATTTAAGGGATTTTGAATCAAGCCAGTTAAGGCTACCCTGTTAGGGGATTTTACAACTGTTGAAGTGGTTAGAGATCAACAGGAATTACAATGATCTGTTAATAGCACTCAATGCTAATGTAGATCTATTTTGGCTCCTCTTCACCTTTTGTACATTCACTTTGCAGATATCTCTTCTCTCCTCTGGTCTTGCAAGAATCACATATCAATTCCCTTGGATATACACTCACAACTTTTGCCAACAACCTCAGAAAGAAACCCAACATTGACCTTATAGAAAACATACAGGTCGGTAGCAAAAATCCCAAACCCTAAACCTGTTAGGTTAAGAAATTCAAATGGTTTGATCCTGACCATTGAATCATACTGCATTAAATGAAACAATCTTGAATCGATCTCAAGACATTCTCCATCGTCCATTATCCACCATTTTCATGGCAGCTAATAACCTATCACGCGTTATCACCGTTTGACAGACTTTGCACATTCTTGAGGTAGATAGGAATAGTCATCTTCATGCAAGATCCTTCACGCACACAGAGCTTACGTGGCAACATGATCTGTCCTCCATCATGATCTGTATGTTTTCTATAAGGTCAATGTTGGGAACCTAAATAACCTACGGCTGCCCCACCCGCCCTAGCAAGTGATGCCCCCATAAATATATATTGGTTAACCTTTCCACCCACCCTGCCATTGAATTGTGCTAGAAGATGTGATTTCCACTGTTCTCGCCGGCCCCTTAGAATAGTAGGGCAAGGATCTCTGAATCTGGAACTTCGACAGCCCAGGACCACACAAAGTTTTTCCGGGGCTGAGGATAGGTCACCCATCAGGTGAGCCGACTTTCCATTCCTCCCACCCCCCTGGCTAAGAATAGTAGGGCCCTTACAACCCCCTAGAGACTCCCAGGGATGCGACCCCGAGTAGACATGCTACCACCGTCACCGAGGGAGCCTCGGATGATCAGGTGGACAGACCTACTATACAGGCTAGGAGCTTTCTTCCCACCGGATACCACCATTACTTTCCGTCCATCCTTCACCGGAGCCATAACCATTGGTTTACTTTTACAAACCATTGTCAACATCCCTTATGCATATCGATTCCCAAAATCTGGTTCCTTAAAGTACAAAGAAACTTGCTACCTACATCTACCCCATCTAAAAAAAAATACAGTAGATTTTTGGTTCTGCACAAGAATGCTTGGAAAAAAAACTAATTATCGTACTTCCGTTTACTATTTGACCCAAATGAACATCTCTGTTTTCCCTCTCCGTTCTACAGATCTATAAATCAAAACATAAAGGCATCAAATTATTACCCAATAAGTCGTTTCGTTCGAATCATGATATCTTTCCATTGTGAGCCACTGCATCTCCACTCCTCATTCAATATCTTGTTCACCCGTAGCCACTGATTCTCTCCTGGACTTCATCATCTCTCTGTGAGGTGGGTCTAACAAATCCCTGCGGTTATAAAGAATTAAACTTGCATTGCAAGAAAATTTAGGGTTATTCTGGAAACGTCGGTTGTTAAATTTTTTTGGGAGCCCTACATTATTTTCAACCAAAATTTGACTTTCTCTTGCGAATTTGGCTTTGGACGGTTCGGAGTGTTTTATCCATTACTAAGCACCTATCTTCATCTTCATCTGACAAAATAGTGAGAATTTAGGAGCGTATATTTAATGGATGTCCAACCAGAGTTGGAGTTGTCACAATGCCAGCCTGGGATGGGAAAAACGGAGAAACTCGCAGGTTTCCAAAGTTCAGTTAATTTCGATTTTACTTTTTTTTTTTCGTTTTGTTCGAGTTACGCGTCTTCACCGCTTTACAAATTAGAACATCATCCGATCTTATGCATAACAAATAATATAAGATCTATTTTAATATTTAATTTTTAAATTTGAAAATATTTAATTGATTTAAATATTTATTTTTTAAATTTGTAAAATATCTTATTATTCAAAATTAATTTTAATATTTGATCTTATATTGTATGTCTGGAACATTTTCAAAATAAATTTTAACACTTATGATGTCACAGCCTACTTTCAGGAAGACATTGCTTATGATGTCAGAGCCTACTTTTAGGAAGACATTGCTTATGATTTCAAAGCCTACTTTCAGGAAGACATTGCTTATGATATTAGAGCAACTTACTTTCAAAAAGACATTGCTTATAATGTTAGAGCAGCTTACTTTCAAGAAGACATTGCTTATGATGTTAGAGCAGCTTACTTTCAAGAAGACATTGCTTATGATGTTAGGGCAGCTTACTTTCAAGAAGACATTGCTTATGATGTCAGAGCCTAACATCTTATGATGTCAGAGCCTACTTTCAAGAAGACATTGCTTACGATGTCAGAGCATGCTTTCAGGAAGACATCGCTTATGACGTTAGAACTTGCACTCAACTAGAATTGATTCCTAATGGACCCGCTAGGAAACACATTCCACTTCACGTGTTGAAACCAAGGGCCCATTGACTAAAGTAATTTTAACATTTAAACTTAGAATGCATGTGTAGACTCTCTCATTATTTAATTTTGTGGACTTCCTTATTATTCAAAGCTCATTTAAACATTTAATCTTAGGATGGACATGTCATTATTTAATGTTATGGCTTATCTAATAATTTAAAGTAAATTTTAACACTTGATATTAGAATGCACTCATGGACTATCTCATTATTACTACTTGCCTTTGGCTAGTATTATTGCAATCACTTTTTTATTAACTAGTGACCCAAAAAATTCATTGGACCAATTAAAATCTATTATTTTTTTATATTTAATTATTAAATTATTTTTTTATAGTCTATATGTATATTTTTTAAGGTTTAAAATTGACAACACTAATTTGTGGCTATTTGATTGGCCAAAACAAGAAGATCCTAAGTGATTTCATGCATCCACTACCAATGTAGTTTGTTAGACCATTACGGTGGCTGTGAAGTTTAAGGAATAAATATAATTCACAATAGGAAAGTTATCTTAATTTCTAGTTTGATAGGTCTCTCATGCATTGAAGTGGACATAAATTTGCATTTCTATTATGTTGCATAATTTACTATTATTTAACAAAAAATATAAAATTAGACAACTTTATTATTTAATATGAAAATTATAATTTATTATAGTTCAACACTTTTTTCTTTTAAACATAAAAATATTGATATGTAAAACAACAATAGAAACAGTTCAAAGAAAATAGCATATAATTAATATAAATATAATTTTATCAAAATACTAAATTAAATATTACATATTATTGTTTACTAGGGAAAAATGGAGGGAAAACAGGAAGAAGATCATGTGAATCAACAAAAGGCAGAAAAACATACAAATTTGCGAAAGATAGAAGATGAAGGTTGTGAAACTGAATGGAAGGATGAAGAGGTTTCTTGAAGATTTGACAATCATTTGTAGGTTGCTTGGGCTAAAAAAAAAATAAAGCAAAATTAAGGGTTTAGATTGAAAGTTCCTAGAAGATAGAACTGATCACCAAATTTATTCCAAATGGATTCTTTATTGTTATTTTTTCTAATGAGGAAGAATGGGAGAAGGTTTTGCAAGGAGGACTAAGGTTGGTGGACAATTACCTATTGTATATGAAGAAGTGGTTCCATAATTTTAACCCACTCACTCTAGATCCATATGACTCCATAGTATGGATTCAATTGTATGATTTTCCTATAGAATATAGGTATAAAGAATGTCTAGAAAAGGTCAACAGATCATTGGGGACATTAATAAACATTTATGCAAACTTGGATAATGATGATTCATTCCTCTATGAAAATATCAAGGTGGTAGCAATAAGGCAAATACCAAGTGATGTTAGGTTTTGTATAGATGATAGACACTGGATTCAAAAATTGAAAATTAAAAAGGAATTTTTTTTGTCTACGAAATGGATTCCTAAAAACAGAAACCTTGTGGAAAATTTTGGAGCAAATGTAGGAAAGGAAAGAGTAGTTCAGAACAGAAAGACAAAGTTGATACAAATGGGTTTGTGTGGAACTGAAAAAGTTGACGACACTAATGGGAGTAGAAGACATGAAAAAAGATGCCTCTTAGGGGATTAAAAGATAAAACTATTTATCAGGAGAAAACCAATATAGATTTACAAGAGGGAAAGGATAATGTTAGTGACAGAGAATGGGAAATAGATGAAGAAGGCACATAAAATAATGAGTTGGAAATTATGGATCCAAGATTTATAACTCAAATGGCAATGCAATTGCCAAGAAAAGAAAATAAAGGTAGGGGAAGGAAAATGAATAAATAAAAAAGAGAGGATGAAATAGGAGAGAAAGGATTGGTGAACATCTAAGAAGTTCTAAAAAAATCCAACTTTGTGAAGGCCTCCCTTGGAAAGAAATGAGGCACCTTACATGGAATGTGAGGTGCCTGTTGGCCCCTATCAAATGAAAATCAAGCATCATTTGGATAAAATTGTAATGGATATTTCGATGCTCCATGAAACCAAAATATGCTTAGAGAAAGAGCTCAAATTTGTTAGATATTGTCATAGATACAAATGGTCATTACTGAATGCACAAGGCAACTTTGAAGGCATGTGGATTTTATGGAATATAGATACAATGTTGGTAATTATGGATATGGGAGAAGATAACTAGAAGATGTGTAAGGTCAAGTGTCAGCTTTCAATTGATGAATTCTTGTAGATTAATGTCTAACAACGCACTAAAATAGAAGAAAGGTGTTGCTATGACAATCCATCCCATGTGATATTGAGGATTAAAAAAAACATAAAATAATCCTTGGTGGGGACTTCAACACCATTTTAGATTTATGTGAAAAATTGGATGATTTAATAAAGAGAATCAATCTATGATGTATTTTAGAATATTTATTGAGAATATGGAAGTTTTTTATTCCATCCCGAAAAATAGATCTTACACATGAAGAAATAGAAGAGAAGGGGTCACACACATATTAGAAAGGATGGATAGATTTAATGAGAGGTAGTTGGTTAAAGGATGATATTGCATGGGCTACATCTATCCTTCTATTATCAATCTTGAACCATTATCTGATGCGGATAGAAATAAAAGATAGAAAAAAACCAAAGAAAGAATATTTTAAATTTTAAAATATTTGGTTGTGGGATACTACATTGAAGGGAAGACTTGAGAATTGGTGGAAGGAAGGAAAAACTTTTCAAAGAATAGTTAGCTTTCATTTCTTCAAAATATTAGGGGTCATTAAAAATAAATTGAAACAATGGAGTTGTGAATGCTTCAAAAATATATTCCAAGAAAAAGAATTGGTAGAGAAGGAAATGGAAGATTTAAATGAGAAACTCATATAAAATGATATGTTTCTAGATCATTTCTTTAAAGAGAAAGAGCTTAAGGGAATACATGCGGAGTTATTAGGCATAGAGTAAGTATATTAGAGAAACAAAGCTCAAGAGAATTGTCTCTGGCTCTCTATTGGAGATAAAAATATAAAGTTTTTTCATGCATTAGTTAGAGGTAGGAGGGAAAGGAATAGAATCAAAGATATCAAACTCTCCAATAGTGAGTGCAATATTGATTTGATAGAATGAAGAGGAAGCTATTAGTTTATTCCAACCATTATTAGACAACAAATACAATGAGATCCTCAATTAGAATGAGGACATCTTCCCAGTTATACCAAAGTGCATAAGTGAAGCCGATAATAAGATGCTGATCAAAAAGTTCACAATGGATGAAAATAAAGTAGCAATGCTTCAATTACACACAAAAAACTTCTTGGACCGAATGGCATGCTTAAATATTTTTACCACACCTAATGGGAATTTATTGGATAGGATGTGTGGAAAGTCATACAGGATTTAGGAAAGGAATTTTGTTTTTGATATTAATAAGACCATGATAGCCTCATTGATAAGAAAAAAATTTACCTCGATGGTAGATTATCCCACACTTTCTCTCTAGAATAGTACCTATAACATAATTTCTAAGGAAATGGCTAACTAATTGAACAATGTGATTGGGAAATTGATTTATAAAGAACATGATAACACATTTACTATCGGCAGGGAGATTATAAATATCATCCTATTGGTTGTTGAGACAATTCATACAATATCTATAGACAAAATCAAAGGTATGTTTAATAAATTAGATATCAGTAAAGCCTATGATAGGGTGTAATGGAAAATTCTATTGAAAGTTCAAGAATAGTTTAACTTTTATTTAAAATGGATTGTTTTAATTAAGATACACATCTCTACTCCTTGTTTACTTCTCTGTGTGAATGACTCTATGTGTGATTTATTTGTGTCTTTGAATGGATTGAGACAAGGTGACCCAATTATTGGAAACAAAGTTGTTGCACCAATAGATCAACCAATTAATGCTTGATACAATCGTGAGACTTATTGAATCCATAGGAGGAAGGTAAGACATATAACAAACCTGAGTTCTACACTACACAACATAAGGACACCAAGTGAGCACACCTTGCAACGATTCCCCCTAGCACAAATGAGGGGTTTCTACCCATGACCTAGGCTTTGATACAAAAATAGAACCAAATGTAGGGATCATTTTTTTTTTTGGATCGGTAATTGGCCGAAGCCTAAATAGCTTTTGACTGGAGCTATGAACCAGTGGGGACATAGTATGGGGCCCCATCCCCATTACATATCTTTGAATTATTATTATTATTATTATTATTATTATTATTATGTTTGATTGGATTGACCCAAGACCTTCCCCATCCAATGGAAGGCCAAGAGTCACAACTTAGAATTCCACTTCAAATGTCCCTATTGGGAATTGAACTTGGGTCTCCATAGTGAGAACCCAATGTTTTAACCAGTTAAGCTCAACCCCTTGGACCAAATGTAGGGATCATTGATTCTACATATTCAAACCATATGATTGGTGACAAATATAGGTTTATTAATCTCAAGAGATATGATGATGGATCAGTGAAACTTGTTGAAGAAGATGGTACAACTATTTGAGGTATTGAAAGTGTTTCTATTGATGATAAGTATAAAAATGATGATGTTTATTATGTTAAAGAATTAAGACATAGTCTATTAAGTATTAGTTAGATGTATAGAAAAGCCTATGAAGTTTTGCTCAATAGTACTAGATGTGTGATCAGAAAATAAAAGACCGGTAAAAAGGTTGCAAAAGGGGTTATAAAAAGTGGCAGTAGAGTCTAGATCATGGGTTTAAACCCCTCACTTATGCTTCACAACACAAGGAGACCAATGGTACACACCTTGCAACACCAGTTTTCCCATTCTTGTTTGTAATTTTGGTTGAAGTGATGGGAAGGTTTATTGGCAAACTGTAGGAAGGTAGACTTTGGAAAGGTATCTCGATGGTTAGAGGTATTGGGCCAGTTATGCATGCTCAATTCACAAATGACATTGTCCTCTTTGGTGAGGCCTTTATCCATGAAGTAAAGGTGATTCCAGAAACCTTAGATATTTACTCCAAGGTATCGGGTCAGTTTAAACAAGGACAAGACCAAAGCATTTTTATTCAATGTAAATAAGGTGTTGTAGAATAGATAGCCAAATTTTTCAATGTAAAATTATGATGCTTCCTATGAAACCCTTGAGTGGTCCATTATTTATAGGCATTGACAAAATAGTTTACTAGGAAGAATTGATTAGCAATTACCAAAATAAAATATGCAATTGCAAGAAGAAATGGCTATCATTGGCTAGTAAGATTATGATGGTTAAAGTGGTGTTTTTAGTTATTCTCATATATATAATGTCATGATTTAGACTTACAAACAAAATAATCTTTGTATTAGTGGCTTTATTGAATTTTTTTTTGTTAAAAGGTGCTAAGAAAATAAAGACAACCCCATAGATCAAATGGGACATGATTTGTTTCTTGAAAGTTGAACAAGGTGCTAGATTAAAATGGCCTAGTTGGAAAAACACTACTTTAGGGACCAAGGTTGTATGAAAAATGTATAATAACTATGAAAATTGTGGTGTTGATTATGTAGAAGAATTATCTTGACTGTGAAGATTCAAAAGAAATTTTGAGAATAGCCAATAATGGTGGTGGCTCTATAGTATACCAATTCATATGAGAAAGTAGGAAGTTTATTGTAGATCATGTGACTTGGAAGATAAGGAGAGGGACTAAGGCTAAATTTTGGTATGACTACTGGAATGGAGAAATTCCTCTGGATAGGTCCTTTAATGAACCAAATTGGATTGAAGAGGTAATAAGGGAAAATGAAAAGTTTATTGTAGACTTGTGTCTCAAATGTAAGATGGTTTTGTATAGGATTGGCATTGGGATATGTTGTATAGGATAATCGTTCTAGAGAAAGAAAGAGTTCCATTGAAGGTTTTTCTAAGGAGAAGGAAAATATCACCCAGTTCTCATAATAAGATAAAATTATATGGAGTGCATCAAAATATAGAGATTACTCAATCTGACTTGGATAAGAACTTCAATCAATACAAATGGAGAATATGGAATGTCCTACCATCCCATGTTGGAAAAATTGTTTATTACACAAGGATGGTGTTTTTATTTGGACAACCTTACATGGGAAATTTTTGATAGGTGACATATTAATGTTTATTGGCATTGAGGCTCTGAGATGTTTCCCCCTTTGCTACATGGACTACAAAATAATAACCACCTTTTTATAGGACTCTCTTATTCAAAAAGATGTTTGTCTTGGCTATTCTCTTCCTTGGAGTGGAAATTTTCCTATCAAACAACCCTATTGAGGTTTCTTTTAATCTAGCATATGAAGAGAAAAAATTGGATGTGTGGTGATATCTAGATTGTTGCCCCATCTAGTATTGTATAATGGAAGGTATGGAAAGAAAGGAATAGGATAATTTATAGTGACAAGTTAATGAAGATGGAAGAAATAATAAGGAAACATGAAAATGTTATATGTTAGGTAGTTAACACTTTAGTAAAAAATAAGAAGATAAAGTTCTATTTAGCATGGAACAATAAAATTCAGAAAAATTTGGATAGACTAAAGGCACAACAAAAAAACATATCAAGTAAGCTAAAGGTAAGAAATTAATTTTGACAGTGTATTAAGACATTGAAAAAAAATATTGGTCCTACAACAAATAATAAAGTCGAACATGATGCCTTCTTATGAGGCTTATGTCTCCATTTGGATCTTTTTAATATAGATCTAGATGTGGAAGGGTAATCTCAATTAAACATTCATGTTGTATGTAATAGTCACATTCATAATTGGAAATTAAAATATCAAGTGACATAGTTTAAAGAATATATTAAAAAAATGCAGAAGATTCATATCTCTCTTATATATTAGGAATTGAGTAAAGTGGCCAATTTTTTTGGAAAATAAAGGGGCTCAGTTGGAAAGTTGAGATTATGTAATTGGGGATGTGGAGATTTGGCTGGGGCTAACTATGACTTTAGATGAAGACTTAAGAATCATGGTCATCCTTCTTTAGGTAGGCTTGGGTAAGATTATTGATAAGATGTAATAGGGCAAAGATAATCTCTACTACCCATTTATGGAATCATCATGAAGATAATGTAATATATAGTCAGTAGAATTTCATGGAAGGAGGGGAAATAAAATAATATTGCAATGTTGATTGTCAACCGCATCTCATTTCAAATGCAGAAGTGATGGTGTAGGTAATAGATTGAATGTTGAATCTATTGGGAATAGACTTAGTTGACACAAGATTGGATTGGTACATAACGAAAAATTTGATTAAAATCATGTGGGGCCTTCCTTTAGTAGAGATCAATGGGAACTAGTTGTCTAAGGAAAGAAAAAAACATGGAATAAATCTTGGATGATGTACGCGAGAATCAAAATATAGTAGTAGAATTGGAATCATAAGGAAGAGGTACCTCTGACTAGGATGTATGAGTTAGGTCCCAGAGACAACTGAGAGGGGGGGAGGGGGGGTATATCATTTGTCCAATAAATTCAACCAAAATTAACTTAACCAAAACTTAATGCTTAATAACGGTAAACCAAACTTTATGCCGATAAACAGTCTTAATATTTAATTGCAATACTAATAAAGATTAATGCATGAAATAGAAGGAAAACAAAATCCACAACACATAACACTGATATTTGTATGTGGAAACCCTGTAAGGGGAAAACCCACGGTGGGAAGCCTTACCCACAATCAAATGATACTACTGCAGATAGTATGTGTTTATAATATAGATTTTGCACATGCAGAAAGGCCAGCTGCCTAGAGCTCACTGCTCAATCACAAAATGAGAGTCACACTAACTACAATTGGATGGTTAAATCCAATGATAATATAATGCACAAAATAGCATCTTCATATGCTGGATTCAATACTGGTGTAGTTCTGATTGCCTTCACAAAACCCTCCTTCAACCTTCAAATGATGTCTATGTGTATAGCTCTGCTTATTTTCGCATATACTCTATTACAAATATTTTTCCCAATCGCATATCGATCTTACAAATAAGATCTTACATATATACCATAACCTAAGACCAATTGAATAGGTCAGGTCAGTAAAAGATATTACAATAAAATCAATTACAAACAAATCAATATCTGATGCATGATGTCGGCTCAATGCATTTACAATAATAATAAATCATCTCTATAACATGTCGTGCTTATCTGGAATAGATAAGTCTACCGGTGGTTATTCTAGACCTATTTACCTATAACAACAAATATGTAAACCCGAATAAACAATTAACCAAATTGCCAAAACCAAGTGATCGAATAATGTCTTCGACATAACCAATTAGTTTCCAAGTCATTCCAAGTGTCGGTGAACAATATAATCTGTCAGTGAACCAAATACCAGTGTTTTGTATAAGTCTTTGTCTTGCTGGTGAACATAACCAAAATCTTGAAGTGGTGATAAGTGTTGACAAGCGATGACAAGTGTTGACATCAATGACAAAACCATATCAACATATTCAAAATAGCAACAATCTCCCCCTTTGGCATTGATGGAAACACAAGATGGAAAAACCATCAAAGTGCCAAAATAGAAATGCCAAAAACCAAAAACCAATCTCCCAAAGAGATCATTAACCAAGAACAAAAAATACATAATATCTCTTCCCAAAGGATAAAGTCTCTCCCCCTAGGAATAATATGTGTTATGCATGTGTTTTTCCATATCAATCTCTCCCCCTTTGACATAAAGTACCAAAGCAATACAAAACCAAGTACAAAATACCAATTTATTCAATATACCAACTACTCCCCCTAAGAAGTAGTTGGTTGATGACAAACATCAACTGTCTAAGTCACTACCGGTGGAGGTAGGACTCCAAGTTGCTCTCTGAGATACTCAAATGTTTCCTTAGGCAAAGGCTTTGTAAAAATATCTGCAATCTGCTCTTTAGTATTCACATAAACCAAATTCACTTCTTTTGCTTCAACATTCTCCTTTAGAAAGTTCAATTTGATAGAAACATGTTTAGTTTTAGAGTGAAGTACCAGGTTCTTTGATATATCAATTGTTGTTGTATTGTCACAGTAAATAGTGATAGGTTCTTTGCAATTCACCTTTATGTCCTTCAACATTTGCTTGATCCATAATACCTGTGTATAGCTGGTTTTTGCTGCAACATATTTTGATTCTGTTGTTGATAAACATGTACAACTCTGTTTCTTGCTCAACCATGAAATTAGTCTGTTGCCAAGAAAAAATGTGCCACTAGTGGTGTTTTTTCTATCATCCACATCTCCTGCCCAATTAGCATATGTGTATGCATATAAGTTAAAATTTTCATCTCTAAGATACCATAAACCAAGATTTGTAGTGCCTTGAAGGTACCGGAAAATCCTTTTTACTGTTGATTCATGATTTTCTTTAGGATTACTCTGAAATATTGAAACAATACATACTGCATTCATAATATCAAGTCTTGTTTGTGTCAAATACAGTAAACCTCCTATCATAGATATGTGTCTAGTCGGATTAACAGGTGTAGATTCATCCTTCAAAGATAATTTTTCATTTGTAGTCATAGGTGTGCTTACCGGTTTACGATTCTCCATGCCAAATTTATTTAGTAATTCATTCAAGTACATCTATTGAGATAGGAATATACCTTTATTGGCCTATGAAATCTGCAATCCTAAAAAGAATTTAATCTCTCCAATCATAGATATTTCAAATTCTTGTTGCATTTTGTTAGAAAAATATTTACACAAACCATCTTCTCCTCCAAAGATTATGTCATCAACAAAAACTTCAATAGCCAAGATGTCATCATTAGTCACTTTGTAGTATAGATTTCTATCAGCATTGCCTTTTGTGTAACCAAGTTTCAAAAGATATTTATCCAATCTTGCATACCAAGCTCTAGGTGCTTGTTTCAATCCATATAAAGCTTTCCTTAACCTGCAAACCATGTCTTTGTTATCTGACAAAGAAAATCTGTGAGGTTGCTCAATGTAAACTTCTTCTTCAAGATCTCTATTCAAAAATGCACATTTAACATCCATTTGATATACTTTATAGTTCTTGTGTGCTGCAAAAGCCAATAAAACTCTTACTGCCTCAATTCTAGCCACCGATGCAAAGGTTTCATTGTAATCAATTCCTTCTTTCTAAGAATATCCCTTACACACCAATCGTGCTTTCTTTCTGATTACCATGCCATCTTCATTAATTTTATTTCTAAAAACCCATTTAGTTCCAATTACAATTTTGTCCTTAGGCCGGGAAACTAATGACCAAGTGTTGTTCCTTTCAATTTGTTCCAATTCATCTTCCACTGCTTTAATCCAATATTTATCTTCACATGCCTCATTTATTGATGTAGGTTCAATTTGAGAAATAAGACACACCTCTTCATTTGCCAGTCTTCCTCTAGTCATAACTCCTTGAAATTTGTTTCCAATTTTTTGATCTTCAGAATGATTCAATCTTACATACTAGGGTGTTTTTTCTTGTTGTTGTTCTTCAGTGACTGTTGAATCTCTAGATGATGTTGGTGTAACTAGATCACCATTCTGTACCGGTGTATTCTTAATAGGTTCATTTGTGATTATCTCAATTGCTAGTTCAGAGTCTGTGTACCTTGAATTTCCTCTAAACTGTTCATCAATCTTCACATTTGTAATATCAACAATTTTCTGCAATCTCAACAATTTTTTGCAATCTTTTGTTAAAACATATATATACCTTGCTCTTAGCTAAATAACCAATAAATATTCCTTCATCACTTCTAGGATCAAATTTGCCAATATACTCATCTCTTCTAATATAACACTTACTTCCAAATATTCTAAAATATTTATGAGTAGGAGTATTACCAAACCATAGTTCATGTGGGGTCTTACCTGTTTCTCCTCTAATGTGAACTCTATTGAATGTATAAACAGCTATATTGACTACTTCTCTAAAGTATATATGAGGTAGATTTGCTTCTGATATCATACTTGTGGCTGCATCCAAGATAGTTTTGTTTTTCCTTTCCACAATTCCCTTTTGTTGGGGTGTTTGGGGTGCTGACAATTGTCTTTGGATCCCATTCACTTCACAGAATGCATTAAATTCCTTAGATGTGAATTCACCTCCTTTATTTGATCTCAAACATTTAATTTTCTTACCGGTTTCATTTTCTACCATTACCTTGAATAGTTTGAATTTCCCAAATGCTTCAGATTTTTCTCTAAGAAAAGTAACCCAGCACATTCTAGAATAGTCATCAATGATTAGCATAAAATATCTATCTCCTTGTATACTTCTATTCCTTGTTGGACAACATAAATCAATTTGAATTAAATCAAGAACATTGTTAGACTTCTAGTTCTCCGGAATACTTTTGAAAGATGTGCTAACTTTCTTTCCAAATTGACATTCCTTACATACTGGATTGTGAGGTTTAACAATCTTAGGCAAATCTCTAACTTCCTTAGTAGTACTGAATTTTACAATGCAATCAAAATTTACATGACAAAGTCTTTTATGCCATAACCAACTTTCATCAATATGTGCAATCAAACATGCTTTCGCATTGTTGTTCAAATGAAAGATATTACCTCTAGTCTGATTACTGGTTGCAATTTCCAAACCAGTTCTGTTTAAGATTTTTCATTTACCATTCTTGAATTGTAACTAAAATTCTTTCTCAACTAATTGACCAACACTCAAAAGATTATGCTTCAAACCTTCAACATAGTAAACATTATCAGTATTGTGCTTACCATCAAAACATATAGTGCCTTTTCCTTTTATCAAAGAAGCTTTATCATCTCCAAACCTTACTAGACCTCCATTGTAACCCTGAAAGGTTAATAATTTACTCTTATCACTAGTCATATGATGTGAACATCCTAAATCAATAATCCATTCATCCTTATCTTCAACTTTAGCTGCCAGGGCGTACTCTACCAGTTGAATAGTAGGTGTTGGTTGATATTATGTTCTAGCAACAAAATCCCATCCATTGTCTATTGGATCATCATTAGAATCATTAGTAACTCCTTCATTTGCATAATAACAAGATTTGTCTATGTTCTTCTTAAACTTGTATTTTTGATAGTCAGGGTTAGGCTTATATGTTCTTTTAGCTTCTTCTCTTAATCTTGCATGTCTATCAAGACATCTAGATGCCATATGAACAAACTTATTATGGTTAAAACATTTAAAGGGTGCTTTACCTTCATACTTACTTCCAATTGGACCTTTAGGCATTTTCCTTGCAAATAGTGCTTCAAGTTCTTCAAGGTCTTCATTTTCTCTCCTACTTTCCTCAAGTTCTCTTGCATAGAATGCTTTCCAATCATATTTGTCAAATGATGATGATGCCTTAAATGCTAGATCTATCTTGATAGTAGTAATAGGACCAAACTCCTCAATCTCTAAAGCTGAAAGTTTTCCAGCCAAAGTGTCTCTAGATACGGATGCATTAGGCATTGTTCTTAATTCATTTATAGTAGTAACTTTCATTTTATATGCTGGTGGGAAAGCTCTTAAAACTTTATAAACAATGTCATCTTCACTTAAGGTTCCTCCACAACATTGTATACCCAAAACAATTTCATTTACTCTTTCCATAAAAGCAAAAATTCTTTCATCTTCTTCCATTTTCAAACTTTCATACCTAACCTAGAAGCATTCAAGTTTTGTAATTTTGACTGTGTAATATCCTTCATTCAATGTTTCTAGTTTGTCCCAAATTGCTTTAGCAGTAGATCTATCTGACAATCCCATGACTTGCTGATCTGACAATGCGCTCAAAAGTGCTTCTCTTGCTTTACAATCATTTTCCTCATCTTTTCCTAAGGTTGGTGGATTAGGCTGACCGGGAGTAGGAGCAGTATAGCCATTCTTTGTAACGTCCCATAAACCTTTCCAATGCAATTAAAGTGTGTCTCCATCCCGATCTTCCATATGCCATAGCTAGTTCCATCAAGTTTCAAAATGTCCTTCCTGAAATAGTTGGTAGACATTGGATCTCCTCAAGTTGTTAAACTTCTGCAAAAAGAGGATTTGGCTCTGATATGAATTGTTAGGTCCTGAAGACAATTGAGAGGGGGGGGGGAGGGGGGGGGTGAATCAGTTGTCCAATAAATTCAACCAAAACTTAATGCTTAATACCGATAAACCAAACTTTATGCCCGTAGACGGTCTTAACAGTTAATTGCAATACCGGTAAAGATCAATGCATGAAATAGAAGGACAACAACATGCACAACACATAACACCAATATTTATACATAGAAACCCAGTAAGGGGAAAAACCATGGTGGGAAGCCTTACCCATAATCAAATGATACTACTACAGATAGTATGTGTTTACAATATGGATTCTGCACATGCAGAAAGGCCAGCTGCCTAGAGCTCACTACTCAATCACAAAATGAGAGACACACTGACTACAATTAAATGGTTAAATCCAATGATAATGTACTACACAAAATATCATCTTCATATGTTGAATTCAGTACCAGTGTAATTCTGATTACCTTCACAAAACCCTCCTTCAACCTTCAAATGATTTCTGTGTGTATAGCTCTTCTTATTTTTGCATATATTCTATTACAAATCTTTTTCCCAATCACATATCGATCTTACAAATAAGATCTTACATATATACCATAACCTAAGACCAATTGAAGAGGTCGGCTCACTAAAAGATATTACAATAAAATAAATTAAAAACAAATCAATATCCAATGCATGATGTCGACTCAATGCATTTACAATAATAATAAATCATCTCCATAACATGCTGTGCTGATCTGGAATAGATAAGTCTATCGGTGCTTACCCTGGACCTATTTGTCGGTAACAACAAATGTGTAAACCTAAATAAACAGTTAAACAAATCACCAAAACCAAGTGATTGAATAATGTCTTTGACATAACCAAGTAGTTTCCAAGTCATTCCAAGTGTTGATGAACAATATAATCTACCAGTGAACCAAATACCAGTGTTTTGCATAAGTCTCTATCTTGCCGGTGAACATAACCCAAATCTCTAAGTGTTGATAAGTGTTGAGAAGTGATGACAAGTGTTGAAATCAATGACAAAACCATATCAACATCTCCAAAATACCAACAGAATGGACGGTTATATAAAGGAGCCCAAGGCTAAAAAATGACCAACCTTAAGGTTAGAAATGATGGTAAAAATATCTGTATTTAAGTTTCAGTATGCCAAATCTCTTGTGGTCGATGAATCTCTTGAGGGCCAAGTTACCTTCCTTTTTATAAAACCCAATTAGGAAGAGAAGGTGAGTATAATCCCCTCACTAGCCTGTCACAAGGCTCACAATGAGCATGCAATCCCACATTGCATGGTATTTTACACCCAGACTACTCTTCACATCACGTTATAATGTGACATGATACTACGTGTAGCATGGATATAGACCGCATGATGATGTACTCATCATCTATATCCCACAATGCATCAAAGTGGCATAATACTATGGCAAACATGGCCATAGTCTGCATGGTGATGTACTTAGCTACATATTGCATCACATCATACCATGACATGATACTATTCCAAATATTTTCATAGACCATATTGTGATGTACCTCACAAAGAAAGCATATGAAAGACAAACCTCACATAGAAACATATCTCTTAGGATACTTACTATAAGAAAGAGGTATACATGGCTAGGACCCACTCATATGCTAACCTACACATGAATAATCAAAGAAACCATGGGTTCCCCTTTACAAGATGCAAGTATCTCCAAATCATTCTACATCAATAATGAATACATAACATATATAAGGGACCCTCACGTATCAATGTACATGGCATCGTGCCCTCAAGCTTGGCTTACTACCATCAATAATACGACATCAACACCAACATTATGTCAAAACATCAGTGGTCCATGTGGTATCATATCTATCATATCAATTCAAAACATGTATCAATACAAAATCTACCTCATCATGAGAAAATATCTTTCTATGTGCTGGAAAACACACACAGACATATATAAACCTCAATAATAAAAAATTTGTAAATATCTCATACCAATTGTTGATACCATACTCAGGAACTATGGGTATTAGGTCAACACATATTAACTACACAAATTGTCTCATCATAGGGGAACATAGTGAGTACATTTCTCGATCAACAAAATCTAAGGTTTCTTCATCTGCCACCATTATTCGTACATAATTCCATCCTGACCAAGGAACTTTGTTGTTGCTACTACCCCTTCACATACTAACTTATCAATAACTCATGGGTTGGAACTTAGTAGAGTGACATACCATTGTAAATTGTAACCTTGTACAATTCACACCTCATTTTGGTGCTCCTAGTTTATCATGTCCTATCCTAGCTTACGTATAGGTCTATTTTGGCTATTTTCACAAAAAAATTGAGGTCACCCTATTGTATGGATGAGTAGAACCCTCCTTTTTTCCACCTTGTTTCCCCTTAAATAGGCCCCAATTTAACTAGGAATAGGAACTCAATTCATCCCCATAGGATTTTAATCCCCATGCCTCAATTTGAACATTGGAGGTTGGCCTCATTGGTCCAATCTGTTACATCATGATCTATATTAGGACCAAGATGATCAACTCTCGTCGGTCCCAAGTATTTTTTATGAGCTTATAATAATAGATTATTTGTATCATCATGATATAGAAAAAATCCAATCTGTCTGTCATAGATATTTAGAGGACTAGGGTGAACCTCGTTGATCCTGATAATTGTACTTTAACTTTATGTCATAGGTTCTAATCTATTTCACCTTCAATGGATGGACATGGATTTCGGGTACCTAAGGCTTCTCTTTCTTTTGAAGAAACATTACCTATAGAGAAGACTATTTTATCACACCACAGACTTGGCCACATTGGAGAAAAGGGTCTAAAAACCTTTAAAAATAAATAGCTTGTTGAAGGTTTGAATGATTGTAATCCTGACTTGGATTTCTGTGAGTATTGCCTTTATAGTAAATAAAACCACACTCAATTTAACTCAAGTTCTCATTTAACTTGTGGTGTTTTGGATCTTATTCATTCTGATGTGTTTGGTCCTGTAGATGTTCCTTCCATTGGAAAATCCACATATTACATTTCATTTATTAATTATTTTAATAGAAGGGCACGAGTATACTTTCTAAAGAGTAAATTTGAAGTTTTAAGTCATTTTAAATCATTTAAAATAATGATTGAGTTGCAGACTGAAAAGAAAATTAAATGTTTGTGGATTGATAATAGTGGTGAATTTTTATCTAATAATTTTGATAAATTATGTAAAGACTATGAAATTAATATATAGAAGACAACTCCATATTCTCCATAGTAGAATGAAGTTGCAGAAAGAATGAACATGATAGTGATGGATAAGGCTAGGAGTATGGTGAGTGGTGTTGGTCTAGAACAAAAGTTTTGGGTTGAAGCTATTTCCACCTGATTAATAGGTCTTCTATATTAGCTCTTGTTTATAAAATGCTTATGGAAGCATGGTCAGGTCAGAAGCCTTCATTGAGACATCTTAGAGTTTTTTGTTGCGAGACATATGCATATACCCCAATGGAGTAGAGCAAAAAGTTGGAGAAAACGACATTGAAATTTATCTACATCGGGTATAGTTATGGTGTGAAAGGATACAAGCTTTGGGACCTTGTTTAACAAAAGGTAATACATAGAAGAAGTGTTATTTTTAGAAAAATTGTCTCCTTTTGTTACATTGCAACAAGAACCGATTAAATAGGAAGATGTGATTCAATTCCCTTCTATGCCTGAAAGAGTTGAATCGAGGCCACTTGACAGGAAAGAAGTTGAGGAGAGGTCATCTAGCTCTAAATCTTAAAAAGAGGAGAAAGAACCTCAAACTCAGCTTGTTCGAAGGCCTGCAAGACATAGACAACCACCTGAAAGTTTTTCACTTGATGATTGGAGATGTATTTTAATTTTTGAATACTAATGTAGATGAACCTAGATTTGTAGAAGAGGCATTAAGTATGAATGATGTAGAATCCTAGAAGATTTCTATGGAAGAAGAAATGATAGCTTTGAAAAAAATTGATACATGGGATCTTGTATCATTTCTTGAAGGAAGAAAACTATTGGTTTTAAATGGGTATTTAAAAAAATGATTGGTTTAGATGGAGGAATTGAGAAGTATTTAGCAAGTTTGGTTGCAAAAGGCTATTCTCAAGTTGAGGGTGTTGATTATGGTGACATATTTTCTCCTACTACAAAAGTGACATCCATTGGATTTTTTCTTTCTATTCTTGTTGCTTATGATTTAGAGGTTGAGAAAATGAATGTGAAAAATAGTTTTCTTCGTGGTGGTTTGGAAGAAGATATTTATATGACACAACCAAAGAACCATGTGACTATAGGTAAAAGTAATTTGGTCTATAAATTAAAGAAATCTTTGTATGGCCACAGAAAAAATCCTACTGGTACCATAAATTTGTGACATGTGTGTTTAGTTTGAGATTTGAGCATTCTAAATTAGATTACTGTGTATATTATAAATCTAGTGGTGATTATTTCCTATACATTATATTCTATATTGGTACGATTTCATAATTAAAGTCTCAACTTGCTGCAAAATTTGAAATGAAAGATCTTGGTGCAGCGAAATACATTGTTGGGATATAAATTAATAGCGATAAACTGAATAGGTTAGGCTCTAGAAAGCTATGTCTAGGCTATATTAAGCATGTGAATTCAATTTTAGGAAGGTTCAACTTGCAAGATTGTAAATCATTAGAGAAATACTCACCACCTTTACCAATCTTCAAAATATGTATTTTTCTTTCTTGTCTATAATTTAACCATTGCTTTAAACTATTTAAACTGATTAAAAACTTTAGATTTACTCTTTAGAAAGTATAGCCATGTCCTTATAATAACATCATTAATAAATGAAACATAATATATGGATTTTCCCATGGAAGGAACATCTACAATACGAAACACATCGGAATGAATAAGATCCAAAACACCATAACTTTTATGAGAACTCAAGTAAAATTGAACGCAATTTTGTTTTTCATAAATGCTATTCTCAGAAAAACAAAATTCAAGATTACATTATTCAAAACTTCAACTAGGTTTTCACTTTTCAAGGTCCCTAGACCCTTTTCTCCACTATCACCAAGTCTATGGTACCATAACATAGTTTTCTTTGTAGGTAACTTTGCTTAAGAAGAAAGAGAACCCTTAAGTGCCCAAAAGCCATGTCCATTTGCTAAAGTTGAAACCCTAAAATCTTCTGAGAAAGTATCCATAGATTTACTTTAGGAGAAGTGCTATTACACTCAACTATGTATATCTCTAGCTTATACAAAGTTCTAAATCTAACACCTCTAGCAATCACCATAGCACCCTTAATCATCTTACATCCTATAGTAGAAAAGACTACCTCTAGACCCGCATCTATATACTTGCTCACAAATAATAAATTTTATTTTCATCTAGTGATATTCAACACATCAATAAGCTTTTTTATTCTACCATTAGGAAACCTGATCCTAACTTTACCTCGACCATCAATATTTAAATTTGAATCCTCACCCAAGTATACCTTACCTCTATTAAATTTTTCATATTAAAAAAATCAATCTCTATTGGAATTCATATAAAAAGATGCACCTGAGTCAATTAACCATGCATCATTACCAGTATGAGTAGCCAAATCTGCAATGAATGTGTCACCATTTTCCTTCTTAGACTCAAAATCAAAATGAAACTTCTTCTTTTTCTTCTTCTTTTCTTATTTGTTGTCCTTACCATTGTGATCTGATTTACCGTAATTCTAGCAAATAAATTTGGACTTTCTAGGAGATTTTGATCTCCTTTTGGATTTGGACTTATTGTGCTTCTCATTATTCTTGCCTTTTTCCTTAGGTCTTCCACGAATAGTTATGGATTCCTTCAAACTAATGGATACCTTCCTTCAAATCCCTTCACCAAGTAGGGCACCCATCACATCTTCAAGCTTCAAAATAATAGAAGTACTATTGATAGACATAACAAGAGAATCCCACGAATTAGGCAAATAACAAAGAAACATTTGACTTTTCTCCTCTTTAGCCATCTTAACAACAACAAATACAAATTGATCCACCAAAATATTAAATGCTTTCAGGTGGTCTATAACTTTTCCACCCTCTTCCATTATCAAGGAATACAATTTCTTCCACAATAAAATATGATTCAATAAAAATTTTGCTTGATACATTTTACCAATCTTATTCCATAGCTTCTTTTTAGATTTTTCTTTGTGGGCAATTATCATAACAGAGTCTACAAAGCACAGTCCAATTAGACCCTTGACTTTGTGGTCCATAACATCATACTATGCTTCCACACTATGATCTATGGGTCTTAAGACATTCACTTCAACAATATCCCAAAGATATCAATCCATTAAAAGATCTCCCATCTTTAGCTTCCACATCTGAAAATTACTATCATTAAATTTATCCTCCTCTATTCTCCCTAATGAAATTTCCATCTAAAAATTCCTATAACAAGATAAAAGTGTATCTTCTACAGAGGCTCCCACTCAAATCTAGATTAGTTCAAAAAACCCAACAACCCACAACTGAAACCAAATGTGATCAGGCTCTGATACCACTTGTAAGGAGGTTAAGTAGTGAGCAACTTCTTAGACTAACCTTGAGAGGAGGGTAATGCAAAAAAATTTACATATTGTCACAACAGGTACAAAAAATTAACAAAAGTAGACATAAATAAAATTCATATCACAACACAATGATTTACATGGGGAAAACCCTTTTAGGATAGAAACCCCACCCTCCAAAAGAGGCTCAACATATTATTCAACAATCAATAACATATTATAATATTCTTGTGGAGAAATCTCTTCACAGGATTTCCACTAATAAACAATTTGGAGGTAACATCTATAAGACTCTTACACACAACCTCTATCTTACACACCTCATATATAGGAGAAACAATACAAGAAATTGTCAAATAGTATTACAAAACCTTGGGCTAAAACCACCCAATAAAGTAGATCCATCCTTAACTCCAATATAGATGCCCTATGACATGTCAAAACACACATCAACATGTATCCCTCCCTTTTACAACTCATTAATGTGTCTAATGCATTTTATATTTCCTCTTTTAGGAGTCCAAACTTCCAAAGACTATAACTTGTGAACTAGGTGTCCGATTGACAAACCGTTTGAAGTCCTTGAAAGCTCGTGAAGTTCTCTATCACTATGTAACCCAATACACCAGTTCTACCCACTTTTCAAGGCATTTTATAGGGTCTAAACTATTCAAAATTAAATTTAAAGCTTTCATCGCACCCTTCCAAAACAAAAAACTTTAATATCTTTAAAATATAGCTATGTTCTTGCAACAAAAAATTTACTGACATGCTTATCTAATCAATCCGAAGCTTTGCAGAGAATTTTGCACCATTTGGTACTGAAATGAAAATTTACTATAAATAGTCACCTCATGTAAAAATAAGGTTGAGACACCATTTCAAAACACACACATATACAACAACAAGGAATTTTGAAAGACAAACTCCAAAATCCTCAAGCATATATAGAAAACTTCCTCCCCAAAGCCAAGATTCAAAAATATAAAAGAAGAGTACTTCCAGCCAAAGAAATTTCATGAGAAAAACTATACTTGAGTAAACGTATACCCAAATCTTGTCCAAGGAGGACAACTTATTCAAACGTAAGCTCAAAGAAGCCATTGTTATCCCTAATCATCCCTCCAACCTCAATTGCGACCTAGGGTGGGGCCTCAGTCCTTCTTGGCAACCTTTGTTAACTTACCTTAATAACCAATGTCATCCCCCTTCTCCTTGACTCCCCCCTCTCCCACACTTTTCTCTTCATCTTTGGTTTGTGTCCCCACTCTGTCAGGCTCCCTGTCAACCTCCCCCCGCCCTCTTTTTCACCTTCATCTTTCTCTTTAGGCCAGTCCTCTTGTCGTGGTTGTTTGGTTCCCTCTTGATTGTCCTTTTAATGTTTATGCATTCTCTTTTTATTCTTCCTTTTATGCATATATATATATATATATATATATATATATACATATGCATACATATATTTTCAATGCATATTTTCTTGTTTATAGATACATGTTTATTTTTATATATGTGGTCATATATACTTACACATATAAATACTAACACATGTATACAAATATGCTCTTTTATCATCCTTTATTTGCTTTTTGTTTTATCCTTTTATCTTAGTTGAGCCTTTCTCTTTCAACATTTTTAACCCCTTCTCTAGTATTAATATTTCTAATGAGACTAGAAGACATGAAAAAAGATGACTCTCTTAGGGGATTAAAAGATAAAACTATTTATCAGGAGAAAACCAATATAGATTTACAAGAGGGAAAGGATAATGTTAGTGACAGAGAATGGGAAATAGATGAAGAAGGGACATAAAATAATGATTTAGAAATTATGGATCCAAGATTTATTAGTCAAATGGAAATGCAATTGCCGAGAAAAGAAAATAAAGGTAGGGGAAGGAAAACCTATAAATAAAAAAAGAGAGGATGAAATAGGAGAGAAAGGATTGGTGAACATCTAAGAAGTTTTGAAAAAATACAACTTTGTGAAGGCCTCCCTTGGAAACAAATGAGGCTCCTTACATGGAATGTGAGGTGCCTGTTGGCCCCTATCAAATGAAATTCAAGCATCATTTGGATAAAATTGTAATGGATATTTTGATGCTCCATGAAACCAAAATATGCTTAGAGAAAGGGCTCAAATTTGTTAAATATTGTCATAGATGCAAATGGTCATTACTGAATGCACAAGGCAACTTTGAAGGCATGGAGATTTTATGGAATCTAGATACAATGTTGGTAATTATGGAGATGGGAGAAGATAACTAGATGATGTGTAAGGTGAAGTATCAGCTTTCAATTGATGAATTCTTGTAAATTAATGTCTTACAATGAACTAAAATAGAAGAAAGGTTTTGCTATAACAATCCATCCCATGTGACATTGAGAATAAAAAATAAGATAAAATAATTCTTGGTGGGGAATTCAACACCATTTTAGATTTATGTGAAAAATTGGATGATTCAATAAAGTGAATCAATCTATGATATATTTTAGAATATTTATTGAGAATCTGAAATTTTTTTATTCCATCTCGAAAAATAGATCTTGCACATGAAAAAATAGAAGAGAAGGGGTCACACACATATTAGAAAGGATGGATAGATTTAATGAGAGGTAGTTGGTTAAAGGATGATATTGAATGGGCTACATCTATCCTTCTATTATCAATCTTGAACCATTATCTGATGCGGATAGAAATAAAAGATAGAAAAAAACCAAAGAAAGAATATTTTAAATTTTAAAATATTTGGTTGTGGGATACTACATTGAAGGGAAGACTTGAGAATTGGTGGAAGGAAGGAAAAAAATTTCAAAGAATAGTTAGCTTTCATTTCTTCAAAATATTAGGGGTCATTAAAAATAAATTGAAACAATGGAGTTGTGAATGCTTCAAAAATATATTCCAAGAAAAAGAATTGGTAGAGAAGGAAATGGAAGAGCTGAATGAGAAAGTCATATAAAATGATATGTTTCTAGATTATTTCTTTAAAGAGAAAGAGCTTAAGGGAATACATGCAGAGTTATTAGGCATAGAGTAAGTATATTAGAGAAACAAAGCTCAAGAGAATTGTCTCTAGCTCTCTATTGGAGATAAAAATATAAAGTTTTTTCATGCATTAGTTAGAGGTAGGAGGGAAAGGAATAGAATCAAAGATATCAAACTCTCCAATAGTAAGTGCAATATTGATTTGATAGAATGAAGAGGAAGCTATTAGTTTATTCCAAGCATTATTAGACAACAAATATAATGAGATCCTCAGTTAGAATGAGGACATCTTCCCAGTTATACCAAAGTGTGTACGTGAAGTTGATAATAAGATGCTGATCAAAAAGTTCACAATGGATGAAATTAAAGTAGCAGTGCTTCAATTACACACAAAATTTTTTTGGACCCAACGACATGCCTAAATATTTTTACCACACCTAATGATAATTTATTGGATAGGATGTGTGGAAAGTCATAGATGATTTAGGAAAGTAATTTTATTTTTTATATTAATAAGACCATGATAGCATCATTGATAAGAAAAAAAAAAACCTCGATGGTAGATTATCCCACACTTTCCCTCTAGAATACTATCTATAACATAATTTCTAAGGAAATGGCTAACTAATTCAAGAATGTGATTGGGAAATTGATTTCTAAAGAACATGATAACACCTTTACTCTCGGTAGGGAGATTACAAATAGCATCCTATTGGTTGTTAAGACAATTCATATAATATCTATAGAAAAAATCAAAGGTATGTTGAATAAATTAGATATCAGTAAAGCCTATGATATGGTGTAATGGAAAATTCTATTGAAATTTGAAAAATAGTTTAACTTTTATTTAAAATGGATTGATTTAATGAAGATACACATCTCTACTCCTTGTTTATTTCTCTTGGTGAATGGCTCTATGTGTGATTTCTTTGTGTCTTTGAATGGATTGATACAAGGTGACCCAATTATTAGAAACAAATTTGTTGCACCAATAGATCAACCGATTAATGCTTGATACAATCGTGAGACTTATTGAACCCATAGGAGGAAGGTAAGACATATAGAAAACCTAAGTTCTACACTACACAACATAAGGAGACCAAGTGAGCACACCTTACAATGATTCCCCCTAGCACAAATGAGAGGTTTCTACCCATGACCTATGCTTTGATACAAAAATAGAACCAAATGCATGGATCATTGATTCTTCATATTCAAACCATATGATTGGTGACAAATATAGGTTTATTAATATCAAGAGATATGATGATGGATTAGTGAAACTTGTTGAAGAAGATGATCCAACTATTTGAGGTATTGAAAGTGTTTCTATTGATGGTAAGCATAAAATTGATGATGTTTATTATGTTAAAGAATTAAGACATAGTCTATTAAGTATTAGCTAGATGTATAGAAAAGCCTATGAAGTTTTTCTCAATAGTACCAGATGTGTGATCAGAAAATAAAAGACTGGTAAAAAGGTTGCAAAAGTGGTTTCAACAAGTGGTATTAGAGTCTAGGTCAAGGGTTCAAACCCCTCACTTATGCTTAACAACACAAGGAGACCAAGGGTACACACCTTGCAACACAAATTTTCCCGTTATTGTTTGTAATTTTGGTTGAAGTGATGGGAAGGTTCATTGGCAAACTATAGGAAGGTAGACTTTGGAAAGGTATCTCAATGGTTAGAGGTATTGGGCCAGTTATGCATGCTCAATTCACAAATGACATTGTCCTCTTTGGTGAGGCCTTTATCCATGAAGCAAAGCTGATTCCAGAAACCTTAGTTATTTACTCCAAGGTATCGGGCCAGTTTAAACAAGGACAAGACCAAAGCAATTTTATTCAATGTAAAGAAGGTGTTGTCGAATAGATAGCCTAATTTTTGGATGTAAAATTATGATGCTTCCTCTCAAACCCTTGAGTGGTCCATTGTTTATAGGCATCAACAAAATAGATTACTAGGAAGAATTGATTAGCAGTTACCAAAATAAAATATGCAATTGCAAGAAGAAATGGCTATCATTAGCTGGTAAGATTATGATGGTTAAAGTGGTGTTTTTCAATTATTCTCATATATATATAATGTCATGATTTAGACTTACAACCAAAATAATCTCTGTATTAGAGGCTTTATTGAAGAGTTTTTTGTTAAAAGGTGCTAAGAAAATAAAGAGAACCCCTTTGATCAAATGGGACATGATTTGTTTGTTGAAAGTTGAACAAGGCACTAGATTAAAATGGCCTAGCTAGAAAAACACTACTTTAGGGACCAAGGTTGTATGAAGAATGTATAATAACTATGAAAATTATGGTGTTGATTATGCAGAAGAATTATATTGACTGTGTAGATTCAAAATAAATTTTGAGAATAGCCAATAATGGTGGTGGCACTATAGTTTAGCAATTCATATGGGAAAGTAGGAAGATTATTGTAGATCATGTGACTTGGAATATAGGGTAAGGGACTAAGGCTAAATTTTGGTATGAATACTGGAATGGAGAAATTCCTCTTGATAGGTCCTGAATGAACCAAATTGGATTGAAGAGGTAGTAAGGGAAAATGAAAAATTTATTGTATACCTGTGTCTCAAATGTAGGATGGCTTTGGATAGGATTGGGATTGTGATATGTTGTATAGGATAATCATTCTGGAGAAAGAAATAGTTTCATTGAAGATGATTCTAAGTTAAAGGAAGATATCACCTAGTTCTAAGAATAAGATAAAATTATATGGAGTGCATCAAAATATACAGATTACTCAATCTAACTTGGATAAGAAGTTCAATAAATACAAATGGAGAATATGGAATGTCCTACTATCCCATGTTGGAAAAATTGTGTATTACACAAGGATGGTGTTTTTATTTGGACAACCCTACATTGGAAATTTTTGATAGGTGACAGATTAATGTTTATTGGCATTGAGGCTCTGAGATGTTTCCCCCTTTACTACATGGACTACAAAAGAATAACCACCTTTTTATAGGACTCTCTTATTCAAAAAGATGTTTGTCTTGGCTATTCTCTTCCTTGGAGTGGAAATTTTCCCATCAAACAACCCTATTGAGGTTTCTTTTAATCTAGCATATAAAGACAAAAAATTGGCTATGGGGTGATATCTAGTTTGTTGCCCCATCTATGGTATAATGGAAGGTATGGAAAGAAAGGAATAGGATAATTTATAGTGACAAGTTAATGAATATGGAAGAAGTAATAAGGAAACCTGAAAATGTTATATGTTAGGTAGTTAACACTTTAGTAAAAAATAAGAAGATAAAGTTCTATTTACCATGGGACAATAACATTCAGAAAAATTTGGATAGACTATAAGCACCACAAAAAAACATGTCAAGTAAGCTAAAGGTAAAAAATTAATTTTGACAGTGTATTAAGACATTGGAAAAAAATATTGGTCCTACAACAAATAATAAGGTCGAACATGATGCCTTCTTAGGAGGCTTAAGTCTCCATTCAGAGCTTTTTATTATAGAGCAAGATGTGGAAGGGTACTCTCAATTAAACATTAATGTTGTATGTAATAGTCACATTCATAATTGGAAATTAAAATATCAAGTGGCACAGTTTAAGGAATATATTGAAAATTTGGGGAACATTCATATCTCTAATATATATTAGGAATTGAGTAAAGTGGCCAATTGTTTTGGAAAATAAAGGGGCTGAGTTGGAAAATTGAGATTATGTAATTATGGATGTGGAGAATTGGTTGGGGCTAAGTATGAATTTAGATGAAGACTTAACAATAATGGTCATCCTTCTTTAGGTAGGCTTGGGTAAGATTATTGATAAGATGTAATAGGGAAAAGATAATCTCTACTATCCATATATGGAATCATCATGAAGATAATGTAATATATATTTGGAAGAATATCATGGAAGGAGAGGAAATAAAATAATATTTCAATGTTGATTGTCAACCACATCTTATTTCAAATACACAAGTGATGGTGAAGGTCATAGAGAGAGTATTGAAACTATTGGGAATAGACTTACTTGACACAAGATCGGATTGGTACATAATGAAATTTTTTCATAAAATCATGTGGGGCCTTCCTTGACTAGAGATCCATGGGAACTAGTTGTCTAAGGAAAGAAAAAAACATGGAATAAATCCTGGATGATTTATGCGAGAATCAAAATATAGTAGTAGAACTGGAAACATAAGGAAGAGGTGACTCTAACTAGGATGAAAGGACAGTTATATAAAGGAGCCCAAGGCTAAAATTTGATCAATCTTAAGGTTAGAAATGATGGTAAAAATATTTGTATTTAAGTTTCAGTATGCCAAATCTCCTGTGATCGATGAATCTCTTGAGTACCAAGTTGCCTTCCTATTTATAAAAGGGAATTAGGAGGAGAAGGTGAGTATAATCAGATTTTTGGGACTACATTTTTGGGTTACAGGGCACATACATGATTGTACTATATATAAAAAATTATTTTTGGGGTATACAGTCAAGGGTTCCCGAGTTTCACTTCCTTGTATATACCTAAATAGGTTCATCTCATACATTATTAGAGAGGGATCACATTACAACACATAAGAAACATTTGGAAATAAAAAAGATAAACTAGTTTAGCCAGAAAGTACTCATAAATAAGAGAAGATGAATCATCACCTTCAATAATAAAATAATAAGATCCATAAAATTTTCAACACTAAATGAAATGTAATCATGGGAGCTACATCCAAGAAATCTCACAATTTTTGGCTAAACCATCAGAGACAAAGATAAATAAAATTGTTGGTCTGCATAAGAAAAATAAAAGGTATCCATTTCTAAAAAGGAAAGACTAAAATATTCATAAATTATAAATTACATAACTATACTAGAACTAGCCACCACATGGGGAAGTAGGGAACAATGTCTAGATATTTCTATAGCCCCTCATAGGGTTCACAATGAGCATGCAGTCCCACATGGCATGGTAGAATTAGAATGACGACATCTTCCCAGTTATAACAAAGTGCGTAAGTGAAGCCGATAATAAGATGCTGATCAGAAAGTTCACAATGGATGAAATTAAAGTAGCAGTGCTTCAATTACACAGAAAAAAATTTTGGACCCAATGACATGCCTAAATATTTTTACCACACCTAATAAGAATTTATTGGATAGGATGTGTGGAAAGTCAGAGATGATTTAGGAAAGTAATTTTGTTTTTTATATTAATAAGACCATGATAGCCTCATTGATAAGAAAAAAAAATACCTCAATGATAGATTATCCCACACTTTCCCTCTAGAATACTATCTATAACATAATTTCTAAGGAAATGGCTAACTAATTAAAGAATGTGATTGGGAAATTGATTTCTAAAGAACATGATAACACCTTTACTCTCAGTTGGGAGATTACAAATAGCATCCTATTGGTTGGTAAGACAATTCATATAATATCTATAGACAAAATCAAAGGTATGTTGAACAAATTAGATATCAGTAAAGCCTATGATATGGTGTAATGGAAAATTCTATTGAAAGTTCAAGAATAGTTTAACTTTTATTTAAAATGGATTGATTTAATGAAGATACACATCTCTACTCCTTGTTTATTTCTCTTCGTGAATGGCTCTATGTGTGATTTCTTTGTGTCTTTGAATGGATTGAGACAAGGTGACCCAATTATTAGAAACAAATTTGTTGCACCAATAGATCAACTGATTAATGCTTGATACAATCGTGAGACTTATTGAATCCATAGGAGGAAGGTAAGACATATAAAAAACCTGAGTTCTACACTACACAACATAAGGAGACAAAGTGAGCGCACCTTATAATGATTCCCCCTAGCACAAATGAGAGGTTTCTACCCATGACCTAGGCTTTGATACAAAAATAGAACCAAACCATATGATTGGTGACAAATATAGGTTTATTAATATCAAGAGATATGATAATGGAATAGTGAAACTTGTTGAAGAAGATGGTCCAACTATTTGAGGTATTGAAAGTGTTTCTATTGATGGTAAGCATAAAACTGATAATGTTTATTATGTTAAAGAATTAAGACATAGTCTATTAAGTATTAACTAGATGTGTAGAAAAGCCTATGAAGTTTTGCTCAAAAGTACCAGATGTGTGATTAGAAAATAAAAGACTGGTAAAAAGGTTGCAAAAGTGGTTTTAACAAGTGGTATTAGAGTCTAGGTCAAGGGTTCAAACCACTCACTTATGCTTAACAACACAAGGAGACCAAGGGTACACACCTTGCAACACCAATTTTCCCATTGTTGTTTGTAATTTTGGTTGAAGTGATGGGAAGGTTCATTAGCAAACTATAGGAAGGTAGACTTTGGAAAGGTATCTTGATGGTTAGAGGTATTGGGCAAGTTATGCATGCTCAATTCACAAATGACGTTGTCCTCTTTGGTGAGGCCTTTATCCATGAAGCAAAGGTATTCTAGAAACCTTAGATATTCACTCCAAGGTATCGAGATAGTTTAGACAAGGACAAGACCAAAGCATTTTTATTCAATATAAAGAAGTTGTTGTCGAATAGATAGCCTAATTTTTGGATGTAAAATTATGATGCTTCCTCTCAAACCCTTGAGTGGTCCATTGTTTATAGGCAATGAAAAAATAGTTTACTAGGAAGAATTGATTAGCAATTACCAAAATAAAATATGCAATTGCAAGAACAAATGGCTATCATTGGCTGGTAAGATTATGCTGGTTAAAGTGGTGTTTTCAATTATTCTCATATATATAATGTCATGATTTAGACTTACAAACAAAATAATCTTTGTATTAGAGGCTTTATTGAAGACTGTTTTGTTAAAAGGTGCTAAGAAAATAAAGAGAACCCCGTTGATCAAATGGGACATGATTTGTTTGTTGAAAGTTGAACAAGGTGCTAGATTAAAATGGCGTAGCTGGAAAAAAACTACTTTAGGGACCAAGGTTGTATGAAAAATTTATAGTAACTATGAAAATTATGGTGTTGATTATGGAGAAGAATTATCTTGACTGTGTAGATTCAAAATTAATTTTGAGAATAGCTAATAATGGTGGTGGCTCTATAGTTTAGCAATTCATATGGGAAAGTAGGAAGATTATTGTAGAGCATGTGACTTGGAAGATAGGTAAAGGGAGTAAGGCTAAATTTTGGTATGACTACTAAAATGGAGAAATTCCTCTTGATAGGTCCTTGAATGAACCAAATTGGATTGAAGAGGTAGTAAGGGAAAATGAAAAATTTATTATATACTTGTGTCTTAAATGTAGGATGGCTTTGGATAGGATTGGGATTGTGATATGTTGTATAGGATAATGTTTCTAGAGAAAGAAAGAGTTCCATTGAAGATGATTCTAGGTTAAAGGAAGATATCACACAGTTCTCAGAACAAGATAAAATTATATGGAGTGCATCAAAATATAGAGATTTCTCAATCTGACTTGGATAAGAACTTCAATCAATACAAATGGAGAATATGGAATGTCCTACTATCCCATTTTGGAAAAATTGTGTATTACACAAAGATGGTGTTTTTATTTGGACAACCTTACATTGGAAATTTTTGATAGGTGATAGATTAATGTTTAATGGTATTGAGGCTCCGAGATGTTTCCCCCTTTGCTACATGGACTACAAAATAATAACCACCTTTTTGTCGGACTCTCTTATTCAAAATGATGTTTGTCTTGGCTATTCTCTTCCTTGGAGTGGAAATTTTCCCATCAAACAACCCTATTGAGGTTTCTTTTAATCTAGCATATAAAGACAAAAAATTGAATGTGGGGTGATATCTGGATTGTTGCCCCATCTATGGTATAATGGAAGGTATGGAAAGAAAGGAATAGGATAATTTATATTGACAAGTTAATGAAGATGGAAGAAGTAATAAGGAAACCTGAAAATGTTATATGTTAGGTAGTTAACACTTAAGTAAAAAATAAGAAGATAAAGTTCAATTTAGCATGGGACAAGAACATTAAGAAAAAATTGGATAGACTATAGGCACCACCAAGAAACATATCAAGTAAGCTAAAGGTAAAAAATTAATTTTGACAGCGCATTAAGACATTGGAAAAAAATATTGGTCCTACAACAAATAATAAGGTCGAACATGATGCCTTCTTAAGAGGCTTAAGTCTCCATTCAAAGCTTTTTATTACAGAGCAAGATGTGGAAGGGTACTCTCAATTAAACATTAATGTTGTATGTAATAGTCACATTCATAATTGGAAATTAAAATATCAAGTGACACAGTTTAAGGAATATATTGAAAAATTGGGGAACATTCATATCTCAAATATATATTAGGAATTGAGTAAAGTGGCCAATTGTTTTGGAAAATAAAGGGGCTGAGTTGGAAAAGTGAGATTATGTAATTGTGGATGTGGAGAATTGGTTGGGGCTAAGCATGAATTTAGATGAAGACTTAAGAATCATGGTCATCCTTCTTTACGTAGGCTTGGGTAAGATTATTGATAAGATGTAATAGGGAAAAGATAATCTCTACTATCCATATATGAAATCGTCATGAAGATAATGTAATATATATTCAGAAGAATTTCATGGAAGGAGAGGAAATAAAATAATATTGCAATGTTGATTGTCAACCGCATCTTATTTCAGATACACAAGTGATGGTGAAGGTAATAGAGAGAGTGTTGAATCTGTTGGGAATAGACTTACTTGACACAAGATCGGATTGGTACATAATGAAAACTTTTCATAAAATCATGTGTGGCCTTCCTTGAATAGAGATCCATGGGAACTAGTTGTCTAAGGAAACAAAAAAATATGGAATAAATCCTGAACGATGTACGCGAGAATCAAAATATAGTAATAGAATTGGAAACATAAGGAAGAGGTGCCTCTAACTAGGATGAATGGACGGTTATATAAAGGAGCGCAAGGCTAAAAAATGATCAATCTTTAGGTTAGAAATGATGGTAAAAATATTTGTATTTAAGTTTTAGTATGCCAAATCTCCTGTGGTCGATGAATCTCTTGAGGACCAAGTTGCCTTCCTATTTATAAAAGGGAATTAGGAAGAGAAGGTGAGTATAATCAGATTTTTGGGACTATATTTTGTGGTTACAGGGCACATACATGATGGCACTATATATAAAAAATTATTTTTTCTAATTGTAAATTTCTTTGGGGTATACAATCAAGGGTTCCCGAGTTTCACTTCCTTGCATATATCTAAATATGTTCATCTCATACATTATTAGAGAGGGATCACATTACAACACATAAGAAACATTTGGAAATAAAAAGGATAAACTAGTTTAGCCAGAAAGTACTATAAATAAGAGAAGATGAATCATCACCTTCAACAATAAAATAATAAGATCCATGAAATTTTCAACACTAAATGAAATGTAATCATGGGAGCTACATCCAAGAAATCTCACAATTTTTGGCTAAACCATCATAGACAAAGATAAAAAAATTTGTTGGTCTGCATAAGAAAATAAAAGGTATCCATTACTAAAAAGGAAAGACTAAAATATTCATAAATTATACATTACATAACTATATTCAACTAGAACTAGCCACCACATGGGGAAGTAGGGAACAATGTCTAGATATTTCAATAGCCCCTCATAGGGTTCACAATGAGCATGCAATCCCACATGGCATGGTAGTTTACACCTCAGCTACTCTTCACATCACGTTATAATGTGACATGATACTTCATGGAGCATGGATATAGACCGCATGATCGTGTACTCATCATCTACATCCCACATTGCATCAAAGTGGCATAATACTATGCCGAACATGGTCATAATCTATATGGTGATGTACTTAGCTACATATTGCATCGCATCATACTATGACATGATACTATTCCAAATATTTTAATAGACCACACTGTGATGTACCTCACAAAGAAAGCATATGAAAGACAAACCTCACATAGAAACATACCTCTTAGAATACTTACTATAAGAAAGAGGTATACATGGCTAGGACCCACTCATATGCTAACCTACACATGAATAATCAAAGAAACCATGGGTGCCCCTTTACAATCATGCAATTATCTCCAAATCATTCTACATCAATAATGAATACATAACATATATAAGGGACCCTCACGTATCAATGTACATGCCATCGTTCCCTCAAGCTTGGCTTACTACCATCAATAATATGACATCATCACCAATGTTATGTCAAAACATCAGTGGTCAATGTGGTATCTGTATATGGTGAAAAGTGGAAACAACAATGTTGAAAGACTAAATGAATTTAACCACAAAACCCTAGCCTAACAACAACAAAGATCCACCATAACATATGAAGATTACCTAAGACAATACAAATCAAATGAAATCACAAAGATTATACCATCACATGTCCAATAGGGTTTGGATCTTCATTCTTCCTATGTCCATTGATCTTGCTTGATATATTTGCTCCTAGATTTTATATGTCCACAAGAGCTCAACAAAGAACAGAAATGTGGTTGCAAGTAGGATCTCATATGAAAGTGCAAAAGGCATAGTGTAGTTGAGTGCGTAATTGAGTTAGGGTTTGATAATGAAAAAATAATCTCCTTATATAGAAGACACCATAAGAAATAGAGGGATAAGATTGATAGATGTAAAAAATAAATGGTCAGCTATGATTAGAGGGTAGGTAGAAGAAATAAGAAAATAATGAGAGGGTAGGTAGTGTATGAATAAAGAGATAAATGACATGTGTCATAGGTGTAAAAGGTTAATGAATTAATTAAATAAATAAAGATCTCGTTAATTAATAGAGGAAGTGGGATCAATTAAATAAATAAGATATTTATTTAATCTAGGAAAAGGGTATTTTAAATAAATAAATGTATTTATTTAAATGAGAAATAAGGCTAGAAGAGGATAAATGAATGAATTAAATAAATAAAGATTTATTCAATTAATAGAAGAATTAAGCTAAGATAATTAAATAAATATAGGTATTTATTTAATCAAACATTACAATTTTAGGTGTCTACATTTTGCCCCTCTTTGAGACAATGCAGCTTGTCGCGTTGTTTCAAAGAAGATAAGATGAACTGATACAAAGTTGCCCCAAGATGGGAATGATATGCCCCCTCGAGAGATTGGATGAAAATGTCTAAAAAGATCATAGGCAATCTCTCGATAAGAAAGAATGGCTAGAATGGACGAACTGGATAGAGTGACAAAGTCACGGGATAAAGAAGACTGACTCAGGAGACGAGGGCTAGGGCTAGGGCTAGGGCTACGGAAGTCTATAAAATAGACCACGAGGGGAATACATCCTCATTGTCATCCACACACCTAAGAGATCAGAGTGCAAAGAGAGAATAGAGCAGTAGCAGTCAGCAGTGATGGCATTCATGCATAGATTCGATTGCATTCGCCAATTTTAGAGGCCAGTAGAGGCAAGAGAGCTGGTAAGTACCACAATACCTCCTTGTACTTTGTCACATTAATTGTTGTCATTAATGCATCTTAAGTAGTGCAATAAATTCACTTTAGGATAATATCAAAAAATGTCAAAAACGTGTAGGTGCATCTACGTTGGTGCCAGGCGCGTCTATGTTGGCTAGGCATGTTTGCGTTGGTGCCAGGCGTGTCTATGCTGGGAAAAGAGTCTGTGCCACATGTGAGCGCATCTGCGTCGTGCAGGTGCATTTGTAAAATGTGGGCATGTCTGGGCAGGATAGGCATGTATGTGTATTTCAGGAATGTCTATGCAGAGCAGGCACGTTTGTGTAGTCTGTAAGTGCGTTTATGTCTTCAAGGTCAAATCGGCAGTTCTATCATGAACATATGTTGTTGATTGGATAAGCTGTTGAGAGGATACACTCAAGTAGGTCCTCTAGGGAAGACTAGGATAGATTGAGGCACTTTGTGATGAACAATGTGTACCAAGACATAGTACTTTGTGATGAATAGGGAGTACTAATATATGAGAAGCACTTTGTGATGAATAGGGAGTGCAAAAAATGTAGTACTTTGTGATGAAGAGGGATTACCACTAGGATAAATAGCAACACTTTGTGATGAATAGTGAGTGTCACTAGGATAGATAGCAACACTTTGTGATGAATAGTGAGTGTCACTAGGATAGATAGAAACACTTTGTGATGAAAAGTGAGTGTCACTTTGACTGACATGATTGATTTGCTTGACTACAGGAGTACTTACCTATGTTAGAGTCATGGGAGAGATTCCCATCGACTCAGAAATTATGACCAGAGTTGACATTCAAGGATAGGGCTGCCATTGAGGTTATGGGTCAGTGATTTATTATGTATGTGCCTGACTTTTGGGCGAACATGGGGTTGCTAACTGTGCTAGCTGAGAGGTGGCATTCAGAGACATGGAATTTTCATTTGCCAATGGGTGAGATGATAGTCACCTTAGAGGATGTATACAGGATACTGATGATACTGATCGATGGGGAGTTGATACTCTATGATCGAGACGGAGACAGGGAGGCATTGAGACAAGTGTTCCGGGATCCAGGACTGGAGATGAGGGCTGGACACGTGGCATGGGACATGATGATAGCGACAAGACTGGTACTACCAATAGTGCTAGGAGGAGTGATCAGTGGGTTCCTATGTCCAGACAGGGCGACACGAGGGTTGGCTGTGGGCTGGGGGAGCACCTTGGAGATATTGGTTACATAGCATACCAGATATGCATGGGGACCGTGTGTGCTGGCACACTTATACTATGAGCTTCATCAGTTTGTTTATCATGGATCCATAGGATTGGGCTGCGGAGTTACATTGTTGCAGGTTTGGGCATATGAGCATCTGCCAGTCATACGGCTGATACATTTCAGAGGCTAGGGTCATGGACATAGTTTTGTTCATCTATATGATATGATTACCTCACAGCCACTAATTGGTAGGTTGAAGCACTGGCGTCGAGAGATCAATGAGATTAACACTATGATATGGAGGCCATACCGTGAGTGCAAGCAGTGGTAGGATGATGCACTGGATCTACCCTATACCTTCAGGAGTAGATATCTGATTGGGTGGATGCCCTATGTACTAGAGAGGTAGTTAGTGGATAGGGTATGTAGGCAGTTTCGCAGGATCCAACGGATGCCATGGGGTTCTGGTATGTATGCACGGACAATGCAAGACCAGGCACACTTTAGGCCACTATTATCATATGATTAGGCCATGATGCAGTTGGTAGAGATGGTGCCCATGCCATGGGATATGTCTTCTGAGATTGAGGATGCAGGGATGGATGCAGGGTATACTGGATATTGGGCAGAGCATCCATTTCCCCACCTGATAGATCCAGGTGAGCAGATAGATGGAGATGGTGGAGGGGATGAGAATGATGATGGAGATGGTGGAGGTAGAGGTGATGTGTAGTTGGAGAGAGGAGAGTGGCTCCACGGAGCGAGGGTGGGGAAGAGAGATAGGATCGGGTGGTGAGGGGTCATGGTGGATTGCCATTATAGGTGCCAGCAGCATAGGGTCCTAGACAGGTGCAGGGATAGGGACAGAGGTAGGTATAGGTATCGGAAGAGGCACAGGCATAGGCACAGCTACCAGTACAGTGGGAGCCATAGGCACAGGGACCAAGGAGGAGGAGGATGAGCTATTTGAGCTGAGGGAGATTTGCCAAGAACAGCCAGATGAGATCCAGGATCTAGAGAGGGAGACAAATAGGCTCAGGAGATACCTTAGGGATACTAAGTGGGAGTGAGATCAGGCTATCCAGCGCTACATTGAGGCTGAGACAACACTAAGGGATAGGAGGCAGGCAACAGAGGATATAGGGGCTGGATACACCTATGTTCTGTAGGCAGGTGAGGAGATAGGCTATTGGCGAGACCTATACTACAAGGTAGTGCAACTAGAGTAGTGGGCGAGGAGCTTCCGCAGACCATCGCAGACAACAACGGCTACTGGAGGGAGTCAGAGGAGACAGGCATCGAGCAGTGGGGTTATGGGTCCTCCACCACCACCAAATAGAGGGGTCAGGAGAGATGATCCTGAGGCAGGTCCTTCTAGGGCTCAAACTTCATCGAGGCTAGGCGGCTCTGAGGGAGGGAGTTCATCATAGCCATAGAGGGCTCCCTATGTATCAGTTTTGTACCATTTTGTATAATGATGTAGACACCTTCTGGTGATTGTAGCCATATGATTTTGACATCATTGTATCATGACACTTTTGATTATATATATATATATATGAGATGATTCATCTTTGCGTCAGCTACATGCATGTGTACCTATGTGATGAGATGTTTTATGATGTATGTTTCTATGTGATGACTATGATATGGATGCAAATATGTACATGATAAAATGTAATATTTTTGATCTTTTATGTTTTTAATACGTTATGCATGATGCAAATGTGAATGTATGAAATGCAGATGAATATGATAATGCAAATGACTATTTACATGATGAAAATGTAAAATGTGCTAACATGTGTTGTGTACAGGATGTGATACAATTGTGATATCTATATGTATGTGTATATGGTGAAAATAGATAACAATAATAACGATATTGAAAGGCTAAATGAATTCAACCACAAAACCCTAGCCTAACAATCAACAAAGATCCACCATAACATATGAAGATTACCTAAGACAATGTAAATCAAATGAAATCACAAAGATTATACCATCACATGTCCAATAGGGTTTGGATCTCCATTCTTCCTATCTCCATTGATCTTGCTTGATATATTTGCTCTCAGATTTTATGTGCACAAGAGCTCAACAAATAACGGAATGTGGTTGCAAGTAGGATCATAGTGTAGTCAAATGATCAAGTGGTTAGGTCATTAGGATGCATCATTAGGGTTTGATAATGAAGAAAGAATCTCCTTATATAGAAGACACTATATGAAATGGAGGGATAAGATTGAGAGGTGTAAAAGGAGGTCGGCTATGATTAGAGGGTAGGTAAAAGAAATAATAAAATAATGAAAGGGGTAGGTAGTGTATGAATTAATAGATGAATGACATGTGTCATGGGTAGAAAAGGTTAATGACTTAATTAAATAAATAAGATATTTATTTAATTTAGGAAAAGGATACTTTAAATAAATAAATGTATTTATTTAAATGAGAAATAAGGTTAGAAGAGGATAAATGAATTAATTAAATAAATAAAGATTTATTTAATTAATAGAAGAATTAAGCTTAGATAATTAAATAAATAAAATATTTATTTAATTAGACATGACAATTTTAGGTGTCTACATTTTGCCCCTCTTTGAGACAATGCAGCTTGTCGCGTTGTTTCAAAGAAGATAAGATGAACTGATACAGAGTTGCCCTAAGATGGGAATGATATGCCCCCTCGAGAGATTGGATGAAAATGTTTGGAAAGATCGTAGACAATCTCTCGATAAGAAAGAAAGGCTAGAATGGATTGACCGGATAAAGTGACAGAGTCATGGGATAAAGAAGACTGACTCGGGAAACGAGGGCTAGGGGTAGTCTATAAGATATACCACGGGGGAAAATACATCCTCATTGTCATCTACACATCCACGAGAGCATATTGCAGAGTGAAAATAGAGCAGCAGCAGTCAGCAGTGATGGCTTTCATTCATAGATTCGACTGCATTCACCAATTTCAGAGGCCAGCAAAGGCAGGAGAGCCAGTAAGTACCGCAAAACCTCCTCGTACTTTGATACATTTAATTTTGTCATTAATGCATGCTAGATAGGGTAATAAATGTTCTTAGACTAGGGTCCAAAAAGTGTCCAAAAATGTCTAGGCGCGTCTACGTTGGTGCCAGGCACGTCTGTGCTCGCGAGGCGTGTCTATGTTTGTGCCAGGCATCTGCATTGGAACCCACGTCTGTGTCAAATGCGACCACATCTGTGATGTTCAGGGGCATCTGTGCCAAGAAGGCACATCTATGCAGAGCATAGGCACGTCTATGTCAATCAGGTGCATCTATTTTTTTCAGGCGCGTCTGTGCAGTCTGAAAGCGCGTTTATGTCAGGTAAGCACGTTTGTGTTTAGTTTTGTCTTCTAGGTTAAATCGACAGTTCTATGATGAACATATGCTATCGATTGGATAAGCTGCTAAGAGGATACACTCAAGCAGGTCCTCTAGGGAAGACTAGGATAGATCAAGGCACTTTGTGATGAATAGTGAGTACCAAGATATAGTACTTTGTGATGAACAGGGAGTACTAGAGTATGAGCAGCACTTTGTGATGAACAGGGAGTGCTAAAATATGAGCAGCACTTTGTGATGAACAGGGAGTGCAAATGTGAGTAACACTTTGTGATGAACAGGGAGTGTCACACACGTAGTACTTTGTGATGAACAGGGAGTACCACTAGGATAGAAGCAACACTTTGTGATGAACAGTGAGTGTCACTAGGATAAATAGCAACACTTTGTGATGAATAGTGAGTGTCACTAGGATAGAATGCCCTATGTATTTGGATAAAAAGTAGCATTTTGTGCTGAATAGTGAATGCCACTATGACTGACATGAGTGATTTTCTTGACTGCAGGAGTATTTGCCGATGCTGGAGTCATGATAGAGATTCCCATCTACTCAGAGGTTGCGACCTAAGCTAACCATCGAGGAGCGAGCTGCGATTGAGGAGATGGGTTTGAGACATGTTTTGTATGTGCCTGAGTTTCGGTCAAACATGGGACTGCTGACTGCATTAGTTGAGAGATGGCACTCTGAGACGTGCACGTTCCATTTGCCGATGGGTGAGATGACCGTCACCCTGGAGGATGTATACAGGATACTGAGGATACCGATCGATGGGGAGCTGATCCCATACGATCGAGATGGAGATAGGGAGGCCCTGAGACGAGTATTCTAGGACCTAGGACTGGAGATGAGGGTAGGACATGTGGCATGGGACACCATGACAGCCACAGGATTAGCATTACCAGCAGTGGTAGGAGGAGAAATCAGTGGGTTCCTGTGTCCAGATAGGGTGACACAGGGGTTGGCTGTGGGTTGGGGAGGAGCACTGGAGACACTGATGACGCAGCACACCAAGTATGCTTGGGGATCGTGTGTGCTGGCACACTTGTATTATGAGCTGCATCAGTTTGTCTACCATGGATCAGTGGGATTGGGCTGCGGAGTGACATTGCTCCAAGTATGGGCCTATGAGAATCTACCGGTTACCCGATCGATACACTTCAGGGGTAGGGGACATGGACGTAGCTTTGTGCACCTATATGATATGATCACATCACAGCCACGGATTGGCAGGCTAGAGCATTGGCGGTGAGTGATAGACGATATTGACATGGTCATATGGAGACCATACCTAGGCTGCGAGCAGTGGGAGGATGATGCAATTGAGCTTCCCTACACCTTCCGGAGTAGGTATTTTATTGGGTGGATGCCCTATGTGCTAGAGAGGCAGCTAGTGGATAGGATTGGCCGCTAGTTTGGCTGGATTCAAAGGATGCCCTGGGGCTCAGGCTTGTATGCACAGACAGTTAGAGATCAGGCACGGTTTGGGCCCTTGCTATCATATGATCAGGCAGTGACACAGCTGGTAGAGATGATACCCCTACCTTGGGACATGTGGCCAGAGTTTGAGGACACCGACATGGATGCTGAGTACATAGCATACTGGGCAGAGCATCCCTTCTGACGGTTGACGGATCCGGGAGAGCCTTTGGATGGAGATGGGGGTGGGGATGATGATGATGGTGGAGGGGAGCAGTTGGAGAGAGGAGGGTTGCACCTCGGAGGGAGGGTGGTGAGGAGAGGTAGGCTTGGGTGGTGAGGGATCGCGGTGGATTGCCGCTACAGGTGCCAGCAACACAGGGTCCCAGATAGGTACAGGTGCAGGGATAGGGATAGAGATAGGTACTAGTATAGGTACAGCTACAGGCACAAGGGCAGGCACAGGGGTAGGCACCCGTACAGGGGGAGCCACAGGCAGAGGTGGAGGGGGCTGACCCGGTGGAGGATGAGCTGCTAGAGCTGAGGGAGATCTGTCAGGGCCAGGCAGATGAGATCCAAGAGCTGGAGAGGGAGAGGGATCAACTCAGGATGAGGCTCAGAGATACTGAGCGGGAGCAAGATCAGGCTATTCAGCGCTACACAGAGGCTGAGATAGTACTGAGGGTCGGGAGATAGGTAGCGGAGGACACAGGGGCAGGATATGCTTATGTCCTATGAGCAGGGGAGGAGATTGCCTACTGGTGAGATCTCTACTATGGTGTAGTGCTAGCAGATCAGCGGGTGAGGAGCTTCCATAGACCGTCGTGTACAGCAACAGCTACGGGAGGGAGCCGGAGGAGACAGGCATCGAGTGGTGGGGTTATGGGTCCTCCACCACCACCAGATAGAGGAGACAAGAGGGATGATCCTGGGGTAGGTCCTTCAGGAGCTCAGATTCCGTCGAGGCCAGGCGGATCCGAGGGAGGGAGTTCATCATAGCCTTAGAGGGCTCCCTATATATTAGTTTTGTACCATTTTTATATGATGATGTAGACACCTGCGAGTGCTTTGTAGCCATATGATTTTGACATCATTGTATAATGACACTTTTATGATTATATATGAAATGATTCATCTTTGCGGCAACTATATGCATGTGTACCTATGTGATGACATGTTCTTATGTGATGCTTATGATATGGATGCAAATATGTATATGATAATGCAATATTTTTGTTCTTTTATGTTTTTAAAATGTTATGCCAATGCAATTATATGTAATGCAAATGAATATGATAATGCAAATGTAAATTGTGCTAACAGGTGTTGTGTGTAGGATGTGATGCAGTTGTGATATCTATATGTATGTATGAAATGCTTATATGTGGTAATGTAGGTGAAACTACATGAAATGCAAATGTTTTTGGTGTGTCATCATACTCAGTCATGTGATAGTAGGCTACACGGACTCAAGAAGAACGATGGAAGTCAATCAAGAAAGGGGATGAAAGATAGAAGATACGAAAGTGAAAGAGCTTCTTGTGCATTATCATCATTGAGCTTTATTATGGCAATTAGGTTATGACAATCGAGGCATATGTTCGACCCAAAAAGTCATTGTACCTGTTTGCATGGAGATAAGACAGTCACAAACAAGGAATGCCCCAGTTCACACTAGACTCACAGTGTCCTCATATCCTTGGACAAGTCATAGCATTACTAAGAGACAATACATAGATAGCAAATACAAATAGGTGACGATACCCCATCCTCGCCTTTCTAGTCAAAGACATCCTGGAGATAAAATCTCTAGTCAAATACATCCCGGAAAAGATAAAAGACATGTCACCGAAAAAAAAGATGAAATCAAAAGAAAACCAAGACTTGACACCAAAATCCACTGTAGTCCTCAAGTTTAGTGTCTCTTGTCACTTGTATAAGTCTTATTTGATTGTGGTCACAATGTTTACTTTCACAGAAAGGAATGATAGCACTGAACCATAATGTTGTCTGAGTCTGTTGAAAGATTTGATTTGTTGAAGCCCATTGTTGCTGCTGTGTCTCATCTAAAACTGACTGAATCCATGAAACTGATACTTTATTGCGGAGAAGATGAAACTTTATTGTGGATCTATGATGCAAATGCTACTTTATTGCGGATTGTGTGCGAATAGACTGAAGGAAGCTGGAAGAAACTGTACTCCTCAAAACATGTGATGTTCTTAGTTCCACACCCATCACTAGACATAGGATTTGCCTTAGCCATAGATAGGATCTGATTTATTATGGATGGAAAGGGAAGTGAAAAGGGAGGTTTATTATGAATGGCTAACCAATCTTAGGTATATCAATAACAAGCCATGATGGGAAAGGGTAAGTTTATTATGAATGAATTGGTCGTGAGTGTGTGCAAAGTGAAGTGATGAAAGAGAATCCTGAAGGAGGGAGGAGCAATGTCTCTACGCATGGAACTGGTGACCCAGTTTTCACGATGGTACTTGCCTAGGGCGCCATTGAAGTGGTTTTCACCGTTGGACGAAATTATTTCTCTTTACTTTTTTCAATTTTTTCAATGTTTTTTGTGTCACAAGGCGCCTGTTTGCCAGGTTTTCACCAAGTAACGATTTTTTATTTTTTTGTATTTTTTGAATTAGGATACTCTGAAGAGCTATGTGTAAAACCTGCGAAGGTGCATGCTATTGATAGGATCCTCCAAAGGTTCACCTTCTGTAGTTGAGAGCTGATATGCACCAGATCCATATGCTGCTGTAATGATGTAAGGACCAAGCCAGTTTGGTTCGAACTTGCCCTTCTTCTCTCTGTCTTGTTGATTCTTAGGATTTTCTCTGAGCACTAAGTCCCCTACCTCAAATGTGCGAGGCTTGACCTTGTGATTGTAGCTGTGACTCATTCGTTGTTGGTAAGCCTTGAGATGACTAAAAGCAATTTGTCTTCATTCATCCAATAGTTCCATCTCTTGTAAACGAGAGACCCTATAGTCTTCATCACTAATGATGTTTTGCAAAGAGCCCTATAAAGAGGGTAGCTTGACCTCAATAGGCAAGATAGCTTCAGCGCCATAGACAAGGGAATAGGGTGTAGCTCCTGTAGGTGTGTGGACACTTGTGCGGTAGGCCCAAAGTGCAGGATTAAGTTGGATATGCCAATTACGACCAGCATCATCGACTGTCTTCTTTAGGATTTTAAGGATTGTTTTATTAGATGCCTCAGCTTGGCCATTACCTTGGGGATAATATGGTGTGGAGAAACGATGGGAAATATGGAAGCAGTCATAGAGTTCATGAACATCCTGATTTTTGAAGGGATGCCCGTTATCAGTGATAATGGAAACAAGAATACCATGTCGGCAAATGATATAGTTGAGGATGAACGTAGCAATCTATTTTCCAGTGACTTGTGTGAGAGGCATGGCTTCAATCCAATTTGTAAAATACTCTATGGCAGTGATAATGAATTTATGACCATTGGAAGGAGGGTGAATCTTGCCTATGAGATCGAGTCCCCACTGACAAAAGGGCCAAGGAGATGCAAGTGGTTGAAGTTCTTGTGCTGGCGCATGTATGAGATCTCCATGAATTTGACACTGCTTACATTTCTTGACAAACTAATATGAGTCTTTCTCCATATTGGGCCAATAATATCCAGTCCTGATGAGTTTCTTGGCCAAGGTAGGACCACTAGCATGTGGACCACATATCCCTTCATGTACTTCCTATAACACAATCTGAGCTTCGTCGCTTTCTAAACATCTAAGAAGAGTGCCATCTAGACCTCATCGGTATAGGATATCAACTAAAATGACATATCGAGAAGATTGGCGAATGAAAGTGCGACGTTGGTTATTTGATAGATCAGGAGGTAAAGTATTGTCATGTAGGTATGTGAAAATGGAACCATATAACTGGGATTCGGGACCAACAATGCATATAGTCTCAGTAGGCATGATCTCATATGAAGGAACCAAAAGGTTATCCACCAAGAACTCATAGCGGGTCTCATTTGGAGGTAAATCAATCAAGGAAGCAATTGTAGCCATGGCATCTGCGGCGTGATTCTGCTCTCTTGGTATCTGCTCAGAGTCTATCTTTGTGAAGTGTTGTTTTAGGTCATCCACCATTTGTTTATAAGGCATTAATTTTTCATCTTTTGTTTGGTAATCATCAGTTGCTTGACGGATGACCAGTTGGGAGTCCCCAAAAACACGAAGTTCCTGGATCTTCCATTGAACTGCAATTCGTAATCCTGTTGTTAATGCCTCATACTCCACTATATTGTTAGTACAAGGAAATGATAAGCGGTATGTTTTTTGTATAGAATCCCCTTGAGGAGTTATAAAGAGGATGCCAGCTCCTGCCCCATGCTGTGTGTATGAGCCGTCAAAGTATAGTTGCCATGCCTTGGCATGTGACATTGTCAAAATGGATTCGTCTAGAAATTCTGAACTTAGAGTAACATCATCTATCATGGGAGCATCTTCTAATTGATCTGCGATGGCTTGTCCTTTTATTGCTTTTCTATCCACATACTCGATGTCAAATTCACTTAGGATTAGTACCCATTTGGCCAGTCGCCCAGTAAGTGTTGCTTTATTGAGAAGGTATTTTAATGGGTCTATCCTTGCAACTAACTTAGTCTTATGAGTGAGCATGTAATGTCATAATTTCTACGAAGCAAAGACCACGACGAGACATGCACACTCAATTGGTGTGTAGTTTAGCTCATATCCCACCAATGTGCAACTGATATAATATATTGCTTTTTCCTTGCCTTCAACAATTTGTTGCGCTAAGAGTGCCCCCAATGCTGTTGGAGTAGCTGAAATGTATAATAACAGTGGTTGATCTGGAACTGGTGGCATCAGAACTGGGGAATTTAGAAGATAATCTTTGAGCATCTGGAAAGCCTATTGACAGTTATCATCCCATTTGAATTTGATGTTTTATGTAACAGGTGTTGAAAAGGATTACACTTATCTGCCAGTTGTGCTATGAATCTTTGGATGGACTGGAGTCTGCCTTGTAAGGATTGAAGTTGGCTGATATTTCTTGGTGGTTGCATTTCCAAGATGTCCTTGACTTTTGCTGGATCAGCTTCAATTCCCCTTTTGGATACAATGAATCCTAGGAGCTTCCCGGAGGTTACTCCAAAGACACATTTCTTGGGGTTTAATCTTACTTTGTATTTTTCCAAATGATCAAAGGTGATTGAAAGTATGTCCAAATGTGTATTTCTGTCTATTGATTTTCCCAAGAGGTCATCAACATAATCTTCCACGGTTACGTGCATGAGATCATGAAAGATAGTAGTCATGGCTCTTTGATATGTAGCTCCTGCATTCTTTAGCCCGAAAGGCATGACATTCCAGCAGAAAGTTCCCCACAGACAAGTAAATGTTGTTTTATGTTGATCCTCAGGTGTGATTTTTATTTGATTATAACCAAAGAATCCATCCATTAATGATAACATTTCATGACCTGCTGTGAGATCAACAATCAAGTCAATATTTGGTAATGGGAAGTCATCCTTTGGACAAGCTTTGTTGATGTCTCTGAAATCTGTGCAAATTCTGATGCTGCGATCTGGTTTACTAATAGGTACCAAGTTGGAGATCCATTCAGGATAATCAATTGGGCGTATGAATCCGACATCGAGTAATTTCTCAAGTTCTGATTTGACTAGTAATGCCACTTGTGGATGCATTTTTCTTAATTTCTGTTTTATTGGTTTTGCCCCCGGTTTGACTGTCAAATGATGCATTACCAAATCCGGATCTAATCCAGGCATATCAGCGTATGACTAGGCAAAGTTGATTTGTCATTCTTTGAAGAAACTTATGAATTTTGACCTTTCAGATTTTGTCAGTGATTGAGCTAGGAATTTGTTGTGTGGAACCTCTTCTATACCAATGTTTGTTTTGATAGTCTCCTCTACCAACATGGATGACTTTTCCTCATATGATGCTGGGAGAATGTCGAGCCTTCCATCTTTGGGTGTCTCAGAGAGGTTTTCACCCTCAGATACGTCCTTTCTTTTTACTTTTTTGGGGTCAGACAGTGCCACAATGTGGTTTTTGCCATAAGACCCTTGATTTGTTCTTATTTTAACATTTTTGCGACTGGAAGGTCCGACACCCTCACCAAAATATGCCATGCTATTGAGTTCTATAGTGTATCCCGCTTTGTGGTCTCCAGGAGGAAGATCATCTCGTATGCCCAGATAGTCAATAAAAGCTTCATCATTTTGGAATGTGTAAAACTATGCAGGTCCTTCATGATCCCAGTCAATGAGTTGGTGGTGAACAAGGGGAAGGCCGTTAATGTCTTTGAAGTTAGCGGGGCTAAGAGTGAAAATGCAGTTATATTCAGGTATGTCAGGGTAATTATCGAGGTCATCAATGGCACTCTCCTCATCAGTCTCGATCGTGAGCGAATCCAAATTATCATCACTAGTAGCACATTCTGGGACAGGTGTTCTCATCCTATGTGATTTCAACCTAGAACCTTGAGACAAGGACTGTGTAGACTCCTCATGGGTTGTTTCTTGACCAACTCTGAACTTGTTATAAAATTCCTCTTCTTCTGTGGGTTCATCTAGCTCTCTGAATATCTCGGTGAGCTTGTAGTCATTGGAAGACTTGTCAGAACCCCATTCCCATTCATTGGAATCTATGGAATAGCGATCCTCTTGTTGAATTTTGGCAACTTTGATTTGCAAGGCTTCTTCTGTCCTTTGGGTGTGGACCTTGGAAGTTAAGAAACCAAGTCCTTTTGAGCGTTCCTTCTTGAGAGTCAATTCAGGTTGTAAAGGTTCAATGATGCCTTCTTTTCGTAACCCCAGAGGGCTTTTTCCATCATACCCAAATTTTTGTAGAATTTTGAAGCCTTTGCCATATTTCTCACATGGTAGATTGATGTGATCTTGTGTTTCCTCTTCATTGTCTCTGAAAAGCATTTTGTATAAATCTTCCTCTTCTAGTTCACCCCATCTTTGAAAGGTAGTAGGGTCCCATTTAAGCATCATGATGGAGATTTGCTTGTTAGGATGTGGTTTTCCATATTCTTTTGGGGAACTCATGACTTGTTGTAAGTACATGGTCTGATTTAAAGTATATTCCCCCATGCCTTTGTCTTGAAACTTGCCTTTAAGCTCACCTTGTTTTGATGTCGAAGGTTTTAATGACTCAGGATCAATGTATGCCGAGGAAGGAACAGCCTCATGATTACTGGGAATGATGGTTTCAGCCTTTGATTTCAGGTTATTGTAGTATATGAATGGATTTGGATCACTATTAACTATTACTTCCACTCCATTATGAGGAAACTTAATGCATTGGTGATATGTGGATGGGACTACCCTCATTTCATGAATCCAAGGGCATCCTAACAATATGTTGTAAGTGAGATTTAAATCCAAGACTTGACAAACCACATCCTTTGTAACTGGCCCAACTCTGAGAGGTAAGATGACTGTACCCTTGGATGAATGCTCTTCATCGTCATATGCCTTGACAATGATTTTGTTTGTAGAATTCACGGCTTTATCAGAATATCCCAATTGTGTAATAGTGCTTAATGTGCAAATGTTTAGACCTGCTCCTCCGTCTATCAGGACTCTTTTTATTCGATGTTTGTGTATGAAGGCTTCAATGTGTAGTGGTGCATTATGTGGCTAACTTACAGAGGCATCATCGGCTTCTGTGAAAGTAAGGGAATGTGGAACGGAAAGGTATCCCACCATGGCTTGAAACTGGTCCACGTTTAGATCAGTAGGAATGGCAGTATCTCTCAAGATTTTTTCAAGAATGGCTCTATGAGTAGGGGATATGCGTAAGAGCTCAAGGATCGAGATGAGCGCGAGTGTCTTCCCTAGTTGTTCTACAAGGTCATACTTAGGTTTGGTTGATGAAGAAGTGGTGTTTTTAGTTGGAGCACCTTGCAAAGTGATTTTACCTCGATGAGTTGTGACATTACATTCAAAGGTAGGTTCAGAGGAAGATCCAACACCTTTTAGGACAATCCTAGGTCTCTGAGTAGAATTCTCAGACGCTTTGTCCTTGATGATAATGGTAGAGACATAATTGTCCATCGAGATGTGATTGATGGTTGAATCATAGTTGTAAGATGCTCTGGTATAGTTGGTTTGATCCTCTGTGGCTTTAGCTTTTCCCTTGTCATGTTTTGGGAATGGTTCCTTAAACATCTCATGTTCTTGATTGGATGAGTGTCCCTCGATCTCAATGTCACCTCTATCAATGAGATCTTGTATGATGTTCTTTAGTCGATGACAATTTCTTGTCTTATGGCCTTTTCTCTTATGAAATTCACAATACTCATCATCATTCCACCAATTTGGTTTAACCTTTGGTTCATATGGAGGAAAATGTGGAACTGTGATTACCTTGTTTGCCACTAGCTTCTTGAAGACTGACTCAAGTGGTTCTCCCAATGGAGTGTACTTCCTTCATGATCTGGAAGTTGTTTGAGTATTCACTTGATTGTTTGTAGAACTTGATCCCAAAAAGATGAATTTAGGTCGCACTGTGTTGGCATCAACAACACCATCATTGACTATGTTCTTGTTTTTATTCCAAAATCTTGGCTTGTCTTTTCCTTTAAAGTCATCTTTGTTTTCCTTGAATATCTTAATGACTCCTTGTTCAATTAGGACCTTTTCTGTCGCTAAGCCTTTTTCAATGACGTCCTTGAAGGTGGACAAACAAGCTTTTCTTAGATCATAGCCAATGTCTTTGTTAACATTCTGGGTGAACATTTCTACCATTTGTTTTTGTGGAATTTCACAAGAGCATCTGCTGGCTAGATTTCTCCATCTTTGTAAAAAAGATGCAAAAGATTCTCCCTCCTTTTGCTTGGTGTTGCACAAAGTAGTGATTGATATGTTTGTCTCTATGTTGTAGGAGAAATGTTGAATAAATGCCTCTGCTAGATCACCCCATGAATTAATACCAGTTGGGAGTTGGGAGAACCATTCCATAGCTTGATCGCCTAAGCTTTGTGGGAATAATTTCATCAAATATGTCTCTTCTGCTGCTACCTCAATGCAAGCTGTGAAAAACTATCTTATGTGTGCCTTAGGATCCCCTTTTCCTCTATACTTATCAAATTTAGGCATCACAAAGTGTGTAGGAAAAGGAGGCATTGGAATGCTCTTGTCAAATGGATAAGGACATATGTCTCTCATTGTGTATGTTGGCTTTGGTGTATTTATGTCCTCCATTTTCTTTTGTAAGTCCCTGATTTGTTGCTCCAAATTGCTCTTAGGTGGAGATCAACTTCTTGGACCATATCCTATGTTTGAGGTACCAATTGGAGGAGGAGCATGTTGCATATATGGATGATATTGATCATACACATGTTCATGTGGAGGAGGTCTATAGTGATGCTGCGTATATGGACCACTTGGTATAGATTCATGTTGAGGAACACCATATCTATTTTGTGCATGTATACCATACTCTATAGGCATGTCATGTTCTAATGTATTGCCCCCAAATTTGACATGTGGTTTCCTTGTGTCCAAATTTTGAGTATGTCTTTGAATATCCTATTGCTTTGGTGGTTGATCCTTAGCATTGATATGTGATTGAGCATATTTTTCTCCATAAGACTTCCATAATGGTTTGCGAAGGTGAGTATCATATGTTTGACCATGTGTATGTGGGACCTCTGGTTTTTGAAGCAAAGTTGATGGTGATTCAGGTACCATATATGGTCCTCTATTTCCGCCACTATTAGGTCTCCTTTGATCCATGTTGGAGTGAGGTTGTTGCAAAGGTTGATTTTCCATTATTTGAGACATGTCAAAATCATGAGGTATCTTGGCTTCACTTTGTGCCATCATTTGTAGAAAGTATTGTCTATCCCTCCTCATTATTTCCTCAACCAATCGATTGAAATGGGGATTCATAATGGATTCTTCCACATCTATTGAATGTACAGAAAAGTTGTCCATATTATCATTATGTGTAGCATTGTTGTTTATAGTGTCCATGTTCTCAACATTTGGAATGTTTCTATAGGCATCCATGTCAGGTAATGTAGTATGATCAGAATTGAAAAAGATCTCATTGTCATACTCATAAGAACTCATGTTTGCGGACTCTTGAGCCTCTTTAGTTTCTCTCCTAGTTTTTTGAAGACGGGTTTCAACCATGAACTAGGTATTGACCAAGATGTGCGAGACTAGATGAAAAATGGAAAGAGTATGGAAGACTAAGAGTTGGATGGAATGTAAATGAATCTAAGGTGTACTTGCAATGTCCAAAGTGTAAGACCAAGTATGTATGTAGTAGAGTAGGTGTGACTTCCAAAGAGAAGATAGTTTCTCTTGATGAGGTAAGTTGACCTTGACTCTAAGTAAGACCAAATGAGACCCAAAGGTAAGAAACCTTGATGCGGGACCACTTAGCAAAGTGTTGTTGTATGTAGTGTGTTGACAAAGTATGATGAGGACAAGCAAGTGACCTTTTGACTCAAGTTTAGACAATTGTGAATGTAAAGTGAGATGTAAAGCAATGATGGACTTTGTGAGACCCAAGGATAGGTTGAATGCTAAATGAAACCCTGGAGAAATGAACTAGGAAGCTCAAGAAATCCAAAACTGACTGTGTTTGTTTGCTGGAGTGTAACAGTTTTTCAATTCTGGACACAGACGCGCCTGTATACTTCACAGACGCGGTTTCCTGACGCAGACGCAGCTGTGTTTAACACAGATGCATTTCTGACATTTTTTTGCAAAGTGTAATGTTGACTGTTGGAACATAGACGTGATTCTGCCCTTCACAGATGCGGTTATACAACACAGACGCTATTATGTCTGACACAGACGCGTTTATATTAAATTTGTGCAATTTTTTCCAATCTATGAAGTCGTTTTGTTGTGACCAAATCTGACTGTTTGACTATTTTTCGTGACAAGAGGACACAATGTTGATGAAGACCCAATGTTTGCAAGTGTCTAGACTCAAAAATGACTTCAAGAAAAGTGTGTTGTTTGATGTAAAAAATGTTTTGCATACACTTGAAGACACAAAAGACACAATGTTTTGCTGTTTGGTCTTGAATGTTTTGAATGTTTAACATAAGTCAAGCACAATTCTTATGGCTAGCCAAGACAATAGTTATTGATCCCACATGGGGTTTTACCCCCGAGGCTATGCTATTCAGAGTCGATACTTAGATGCTTGACCTCACTGGCTCCACCCTCGGCACTCACTTCTCGGGTCAGCCAAGCATCAGTCCCCACAAAAACTCCCTGTGGCGAACTTTGTATCTCTACTAAGAACCATATGTGTGTGGGCCGCTACCAGAGGTCCGACCTCCTGCCCCAACAACTAGAAGGATTTGGGCTTCTAAAACAAAATGGTGCTAGTAAGGGCATCTGCTCGTGTGGCCATACATGCGGCACTTTCAGCTCTATAACTACAGAAGGCTCCCAGTCGGTAGGGGTTACGCCCTACAACTGATCAAATAAATTTGATCAAACGGGTTTATGGGGAGACATAGTGTCGGTATGAACTAATCAGCACACGTTATTCATAGTTTTCACCATGAATACATTTGTTTATAGTGGTTCAGAAGAGGTGGGTTTTCCTTGCTACCACTTGGGTCGTTCTCTTCTCACTAGTAGTCCTAATGACCACACGGGAAGACAGGCCCTCTAAAGATTAAACAAAAAGAGCCTATTGCTCAAGACACAAAAGACAATGATTCAATTTTAGTGCACTAATTGAAGTGTTTGCTAGTCTATGAAAACAAGTCACACAATAAAAATCCAAAAACCCTTGCCAAGGACCTGTAACAAAGAGTTGTTAGTAGTTTGGATTGTTTCAAATGATCACCCCTTCCTGCAAGCACACAAGTTAGGTAAATTTTAAACCCAAAAGACTTTGTGAAAATAGGGGCCTTCAACCAAATGATTTAGCCTTCAAGACAAGCTGCACCAATTTTGTTAGCTAGATTTGAAAATGTTAGCTCAAAATAAACCAGATCTGAAACCCTAAATGCAAAATCCGAAAAATTGATTCAATGAAAACCCAAAATTTTGAAACTGGTGAACACAGACGCGGTTACCTTCAACACAGATGCGGTTCTATGAGACACATACGCCACTACAAAACACAGACGCATCTTCTGGACATAGATGCGGCCAAAACCAGCGCAGACACGACATTACAACACATACGCGTTTTCTTGGAAACTGCAAAATAAAATATTGCCAAAACACAGACATGGATCCAGATGTCGCAGACGCGCCAGAAAATCAAAAACGCGATCTGAAAGTACGCAGACGCAGAAATAACAAAATGTTTCCGAAAACGTCGGATTTGCAACTTCACATTACAAAATCTGCAACAAGGATGTTAAATGCAAAAGGGACAAGAGTCCCACCAGGCGTGCCAAAATGTATATGGTGAAAATGGATAACAATAATAACGATATTGAAACGCTAAATGAATTCAACCACAAAACCCTAGCCTAACAATCAACAAAGATCCACCATAACATATGAAGATTACCTAAGACAATGTAAATCAAATGAAATCACAAAGATTATACCATCACATGTCCAATAGAGTTTGGATCCCCATTCTTCCTATCTCCATTGATCTTGTTTGATATATTTGCTCTCAGATTTTATGTGCACAAGAGCTTAACAAAGAACGGAATGTGGTTGCAAGTAGGATCGTAGTGTAGTCAAATGATCAAGTGGTTAGGTCATTAGGATGCATCATTAGGGTTTGATAATGAAGAAAGCATCTCCTTATATAGAAGACACTATATGAAATGGAGGGATAAGATTGAGAGGTGTAAAAGGAGGTCAGCTATGATTAGAGGGTAGGTAAAAGAAATAATAAAATAATGAAAGGGGTAGGTAGTGTATGAATTAAGAGATGAATGACATGTGTCATGGGTAGAAAAGGTTAATGACTTAATTAAATAAATAAAGGTTTATTTAATTAATAGAAGAAGTGGGATCAATTAAATAAATAAGATATTTATTTAATTTAGGAAAAGGATAATTTAAATAAATAAATGTATTTATTTAAATGAGAAATAAGGTTAGAAGAGGATAAATGAATTAATTAAATAAATAAAGATTTATTTAATTAATAGAAGAATTAAGCTTAGATAATTAAATAAATAAAATATTTATTTAATTAGACATGACAATTTTAGGTGTCTACAGTATGTATGAACTTTTAACATGTGGTAATGCAGGTGCAGACTACATGAAATGCAAATGTTTTTGGCATGTCATTATACTCAGTCGTGTGAGAGCAGGCTACATGGACTCAAGAAGGATGATGGAGGTCAATCAAGAAAGGGGGATGAAAGATAGAAGATATAGAAGTGAAAGTGCTTCTTGTGTGTTATCATCATTGAGCTTTATTATGGAAAAATAGTTTATGACAATCGAGGCATATGTTTGACCCAGAAAGTCATTGTACATGTTTGCATGGAGATCAGATAGTCTCAAACAAGGAATGCCCCAGTTCACACTAGACTCTCAGTGTCCTCATATCCTTGGACAAGTCATAGCATTACTAAGAGACAATCCACAGATAGCAAAAATCCCATCCTTGCCTTTCTAGTCAAAGACATCCTGGAGATAGAATCTCTAGTCAGAGACATCCTGGAAAAGCTAAAAGACATGTCACCAAAAAGATAAAATCAAAAGAAAATTAAGATTTGACACCAACATCCACTGTAGTCCTCAAGTTTAGTATCTCTTGTCACTTGTATAAGTCTATTTGATTGTGGTCACAATGTTTACTTTCACAAAAAGGATAGATAGCACTGAACCATATATTGTGTGAGTCTGTTGAAAGATTTGATTTGTTGAAGCCCATTGTTACTACTGTGTCTCATCTGAAACTGACTAAATCCATGCAACTGATACTTTATTGTAGATCTATGATGCAAATGCTGCTTTATTGTGGATTGTGCATGGATAGACTTAAGAAAATTGGAAGAAACTTGTTCTCCTCGAAACACGTGATGTTCTCAATTCCATACCCATTACTAGATGTAGGATTTGCCTTAGCCACAGATAGGAGCTGATTTATTATGGATGGAAAGGGGTGAAAAGGGAGTGATTATTATGGATGGTGAACCAATCTTAGGTAGATCAATAACAGGCCCTGATGGGAATGGGTAAGTTTATTATGAATGAAGAGGTTGTGAGTGTGTGCAAAGTGAAGGGATGAAAGTGAATCCTAAGGGAGGGAGGAGAAATGTCTTTATGCATGGCGCTGGTGACCCATTTTTCACCATGGTACTTTCTCAGGGTGCCACCAAAGTGGTTTTCACCGTTGGACGAATTTATTTCTCTTTACTTTTTGATTTGTTTAAATTTTTTTTGTATTTTTGAACTGGGATACTCTGAAGAGCTATGTGTAAAACCTATGAAGGTGCATGCTGTTGATAGGATCCTCCAAAGGTTCACCCTCTATAGTTCAGAGTTGATATGCACTGGATCCATAAACTATCGTGATGATGTAAGGACCAAGCCAATTTGGTTCGAACTTGCCCTTCTTCTCTTTGTCTTGCTGATTTTTAGGATTTTCTTTGAGAATTATGTCACCCACCTCAAATGTACGAGGCTTAACCTTATGATTGTAACTGCAATGTTCTTTGACTGAATGATGTGTAGCTCGAGTGACTGTCTTCCTTGATAAAGGAACTGAAATAGAATTACTAGTGTGTGGACTATGCAAGCCCATATGCGTGTCACCTAAAGAAGTTTGGGCACCCTTGATAACAAAGTCCTTTGAGGAAGCTCCATTAAAGGTCCATGATGTATCACTAGAAGGGAAAGGATGTGTTAATAAGTGGATGAGGAATGAAGGCTTATGATTGTAAAAAGAAGTGAAAGTAGGATAGCATGATGGAGACTTAGGATCAACAAGTATTCTTTTTGACTTGAAATTGTAGAACTTTTGCCCCCAGTTATTTTGGTATTAGGGGAGATCATCTCTTGTTCTTTTTCTTTCATAGGATTTTTATCCTTGACTTTGACTTTTGCAGAGTCCAATAGCTTTTCATTTTGATTTGGACTAAGGGACTTTTCTTTATTTTTGACTTTTAGATTTTTCTTTTCAAGGCTTGATTTTTGATCCCCAATGAGTAAGGGTTTTTGTAATTCTTGTTGATCAAGGTCTGGAAGTAGAGTGGAAATGGAATGAGTGGATGAAATGGTAAGGATATATGAGTTCTCAAGAGGGCTAGCAATACGCTCAATAGATTCTTTTTTGGAACCACTCTTAGGATTATTGATATCAAGAGTTGCTTGCACCACCATAGGAGATTTGCATTCACACTTAGTAGCCACAACACTACGTGGTTCATACCCAATTCCTTGGCATTGCAAATTGTTTGTAGATTGTTCCTGTCGATTGAATATCTTAGGAGATACTGGGAGTTGATCAACATGAAAGATATACTCACTACATCCCATGTCTTTAATCTTGAATTTTTCTTTCAACTCTGATTGTTTGGATGTAGAAGCTTTCAATGATTCTTGATCCACATATACTGATGAAGGAATAGCTTCTTAATTGACTGGGATTGTTAATTATGATCTAGGTTACATATTGTTGCAATATATGAATGGATTTGGGTCAGCTTTGACTGTCACTTCAACTCCATTCTGTGGAAACTTGATACATCGATGATATGTAGATGGAATTGTGCTAGTCTCATGAATCCATGGATGTCCTAGCAATATGTTGTATGTGAGATCAAGGTCTAATACTTGACAAACCACATCCTTTGTAACTGGCCCAACTCTGAGAGGCAAGGTGACTGTGCCTTTGGATGAACGCTCTTCATCATCATATGCCTTGATGGTAATTTTGTTTGTAGAATTCACAGCTTTATCAGAATATCCTAATTGTTTAATAGTGCTCAATGTCCAAATGTTTAGACCTACTCCTCCATCTATCAAGACTCGTTTTATTCGATGTTTATGCATGAAGGCTTGAATGTGTAGTGGTGCATTATGCGGTTGGCTCACGGAGGCATCATGAGCTTCAATGAATGTAAGGGAGTGTGGAATGGAAAGGTATCCCATCATGGCTTGAAACTGGTCCATGTTCAAATCAGTAGGAACAATAGTGTCTCTCAAGATTTTATCAAGAATGGCTTTATGTGCGGGTGATATGCGTAAGAGCTCAAGGATGGAGATGAGCGTGGGTGTCTTCCCTAACTATTCTACAAGGCCATACTTAGGCTTGGTTGTCGAGGAAGCGGTGTTTTTAGCTGGAGCACCTTGCAAAGTAAATTTACCTCAACGAGTTGTAACATTACATTTAGAGGTAGGTTCAAAAGAAGATCCAATGCCTTTTAGGACAGTCTTGGGTCTTTGGGTAGAATCCTCAGGAGTTTTATCCTTGATGATAATGGTAGAGACATAATTGTCCATTGAAATATGATTGATAGTTGAATCATAGTTATAGGATGCTCTAGTATAGTTGGTTTGGTCATCTATGGCTTTAGATTTTCCTTTGTCATGCTTTGGGAATGGTTCCTTAAACATCTCATGTTCTTGATTGGATGAATGTCCTTCAATCTCAATGTCACCTCTATCAATGAGATCTTGTATGATGTTCTTCAGTCGATGGAAATTTCCTGTCTTATGACCCTTGCTCTTGTGAAATTCGCAATACTCATCATCATTCCACCAATTTGGTTTGACCTTTGGTTCATATGGTGGAAAATCTGGAACTGTGATTACCTTGTTTGCCACTAGCTTCTTGAAAACTGACTCAAGTGGTTCTCCCAATGGAGTGTACTTCATGACTTTGAAGTTGTTTGAGTATTCACTTGATTGTTTGTAGAGCTTGATCCAACAAAACAATTTTAGGTCACACTGTATTGGCATCCACAACACCATCATTGACTATGTTCTTGTTTTTATTCCAAAATCTTGGCTTATCTTTTCCTTTAAAGTCATCTTTGTTTTCCTTGAATATCTTAATGACTCCTTGTTCAATTAGGACCTTCTCTATTGCTAAGCCTTTTTCAATGACATCCTTAAAAGTGGACAAACAGGCTTTTCTTAGGTCATAACCAATGTCTTTGTTAACATTTTGGGTGAACATCTCTACCATTTGTTTTTGTGGAATTTCACAAGAGCATCTACTGGCTAGATTCCTCCATCTTTGTAAAAATGATGAAAAAGATTCTCCATCCTTTTGTTTGGTATTGCACAAGGTAGTGATTGATATGTTTGTCTCTAAGTTGTATGATAAATGTTGGATAAATGCCTCTGCTAAGTCACCCCATGATTTAATTCTGGGTGGAATTTGGGAGAACCATTCCATAGCTTGATCACCTAAGCTTTGTGGGAATAATCTCATCAAATATGTCTCTTTTGTTGCTACCTCAATGCAAGCTGTGAAAAACTATCTTATGTGTGCCTTAGGATCCCCTTTTCCTCTGTATTTATCAAACTTAAGTGTCACAAAGTGTGTAGGAAATGGAGGCATTGGAATGCTCTTGTCAAATGGATAGGGACATATGTCTCTCATTGTGTAAGTTGGCTTCGGTGTATTTATGTCCTCCATTTTATTTTGTAAATCCTTGATTTGCTATTCCAAATTGTTCTTAGGTGGAGACCGACTTTTTGGACCATACCCCATGCTTAAACCACCAGGTGGAGGAGGAGCATGTTTCATATATGGATGATATTGATCATACACATGTTCATATGGAGGAAGGCTATAATGGTGCTGTGTATATGGACCACTTGGTATAGAGTCATGATGAGGAATGGAATATCTACTTTGTCCATGTATACCATACTCTACAGGCATGTCATGAGTTTGTTCTAATGTGTTGCCCCCAAATTTCACACGGGGTTTCCTTGTGTCCAAATTTTTTGCATGCCTTTGGATATCCAATTGCCTTGGTGGCTGATCCTTAGCATTGGCATGTGATTGAGTATATTTTTGTACATAAGACCTCCATAATGGTCTATGAAGGTGAGTATCATATGCTTGACCATGTGTGTATGGGACCTCTGGTTTTTGAAACAAAGATGATGGTGATCTAGGCACCATATGTGGTCCTCTATTGCCTCCACTATTAGGCCTCCTTTGATCCATGTTGGAGTGAATTTGTTGCATAGGTCTATGTTCCATTATTTGAGACATGTCAAAATCATGAGGGATCTTGGCTCCACTTTATGTCATCACTTCTAGAAAGTATTGTCTATCTCTCCTCATTATTTCCTCAACCAATCGATGGAAATTGGGATTCATAATGGTGTCTTCCACTTCTTCCGAATGTACTGAAATATTGTCCATATTGTCATTGTGTGTACCATTGTTGTTTGTAGTGTCCATGTTCTCAACATTTGGAATGTTTCTATAGGCATCCATGTCAGGTAATGTAGTATGATCAGAATTGAAAAAGACATCATTGTCATACTCATAGACACTCATGTTTGCAGACTCTTGAGCCTCTTTACTTTCTCTCCTAGATTTTTGGGAACGGGTTTCAACCATGAACTAGGTATTGACCAAGATGTGTGAGACTAGATGAATATGGAAAGAGTATGGAAGACCAAGAGTTGGATGGAATGTAAATGAATCTGAGGTGTACTTGCAATGTCCAAAGTGTAAGACCAAGTATGTATATAGTAGAGTAGGTGTGACTTCCAAAGAGATGATAGATTCTCTTGATGAGGTAAGCTGACCTTGACTCTAAGTAAGACCAAATGAGACCCAAAGGTGATGGACCTTGATGAGGGACTACTTAGCAAAATGTTGTTGTATGTAGTGTGTTGACAACATATGATGAGGAAAAGCAAGTGACCTTTTGACTCAAGTTTAGGAAAATGTGAATGTAATGTAAGGTGTAAAGCAATGATGGACTTTGTGAGACCCAAAGACAGGTTGAATACTAGATGAAAAACCCTAGAGAGATAACCTAGGAAGCTCAATAAGTCTGAAACTGACTGTTCCTATTTGCTGAATTATGAAAGTTTTCAATCCTGAACACAAATGTGTCTGTATACTTCACAGATGTGCTTAAATGACACAGATGTTATTCTGTCAGACACAAACGCGTTGTTGAGATGTTGGAAATGCAAAGTTGCTCAAAAGACACAGATGCGTTTCTGCCCTTCACAAACGATGGTTAGATGACACAGACACTATTCTATTAGACACAGACGCATTTCTGCAAACTTTGTGTAATTTTTCCAGTTTGTGAAGTTGCTTGTTGTGACCAAATCTGAATGTTTGACTACTTTTTTGTGACAAGAGGACATAGTGTTGATGAAGACTCAATGTTTGCAAGTGTTTAGACTCCAAAATGACTCAAAAAAAAAAAAGTGTGTTGTTTGATGTAAAATTGTTTTGCATACACTTGAAGACACAAAAGACACAATACTTAGATGCTTGACCCCATTGGCTCCACCCTCAGCACTCACTTCTCGGGGTAGCCAAGCATTAGTCCCCACAAAAACTCCTCATGGTGAACTTTATATCTCTACTAAGAACCATATGTGTGTGGGCCGCTACCAGAGGTCCGACCTCCTGCCCCAACAACTAGAAGAATTTTGGCTTCTAAAACAAATAAGTGCTAGTAAGGGCATCCGCTTGTGTGGCCATACATGTGGCACTTTTAGCTCTATAAATATAGAAGGCTCCTAGCCGATAGGGGTTACGCCCTACAAATGATCAAATAAATTTGATCAAATGGGTTTATGGGGAGACATAGTGTCGGTATGAACTAATCAGCACATGTTATCCATAGTTTTCACCATGAATACAATTATTTATAGTGGTTTGGAAGAAGATGGCTTTTCTTTTGCTACCACTTGGGTCGTTCTCTCCTCACTAGTAGTCCTAATGACCACATGAGGAGACAGACCCTCTAAAGGTTAAACAAAAAGAGCCTATTGCTCAACACACAAATGACAATGGTTCAATTTTAGTGCACCAATTGAAGTGTTTGCTAATCTATGAAAACAAGGCACACAATAAAGATCAAAAACCCTTGCCAAGGTCCTACAACAAAGATCTATTAGTAGTTTGGATTGTTTCAAATAATCACCCCTTACTGCAAGCACACAAGTTGGGTAAATTTTAGATCCAAAAGACTTTGTGAAATAGGGGCCTTCGATAAAATGATTTTGATTTCAAGACAAGCTGCACCAATTTCATTAGCTAGATCTGAAGATGTTAGCTCAAAATAAACCAAATCTGAAATCTGAATGACGCAAAACTGAATCAAAGAAAAACCCAAAATGTAACAAATTCACACAAACGTGGTTATCAGAAACACAAATGCTATTAAATTTCACAGACGCACCTAAAGCCAACACAGACGCGGTTCCAGAACATAGACGTAGCTCCTAGATGCAGACGCACTTGAAAACTCCATAGACGTGACTAGGGAATACAGACGCGACTTTCAGAATCTGCAGAGAAATAAAATACTGTCGAGAATGCAAACGCGATTCCAAATGTCGCAGATGCGACAAAAAATAAAAAACGCGATCCGAAAGTACGCAGACGTGAAAATATGAAAATGTTGTTGGAAATGTTAGATCTGCAACTTCAAAACACAAAATTTGCAACAAAAGATGTTAAATGCAAAAGGGACAAGAGTCCCACTGGGCGTGCCAAAATGTATATGGTGAAAAGTGGAAACAACAATGTTGAAAGACTAAATGAATTCAACCAAAAAACCCTATCCTAACAACAACAAAGATCCGCCATAACATATGAAGACTACCAAAGACAATGCAAATCAAATGAAATCACAATGATTATACCATCACATGTCCAATAGGGTTTGGATCTCCATTCTTCCTATCTTCATTGATCTTGCTTGATATATTTGCTCTCAGATTTTATATGTGCACAAGAGCTCAACAAAGAACGGAAATGTGGTTGCAAGTAGGATTGCATATCAAAGTGCAAAAGGCGTAGTGTAGTTGAGTGCATAATTGAGTTAGGGTTTGATAATGAAGGAATTGTCTCCTTATATAGAAGACACCATAAGTAATGGACGGATAAGATTGAGAGATGTAAAAAATAAATGGTCGGCTATGATTAGAGGGTAGGTAAAAGAAATAAGAAAATAATGAGAGGGTAGGTAGTGTCTGAATTAAGAGATGAATGACATGTGTCATAGGTGGAAAAGGTTAATGAATTAATTAAATAAATAAAGATCTATTTAATTAATAGAGAAACTGGGATCAATTAAATAAATAAGATATTTATTTAATTTAGGAAAAGGGTAATTTAAATAAATAAATGTATTTATTTAAATGAGAAATAAGGCTAGAAGAGGATAAATGAATTAATTAAATAAATAAAGATATTTATTTAATTAAACATGACAATTTTAGGTGTCTACAGTATCATATCTATCGTATCAATTCAAAACATGTATCAATACAAAATCTACCTCATCATGAGAAAATATATCTCATACTAATTATTGATACCATACTCAGGAACTATGGGTATTAGGGCAACATATATGAACTACACAAATTGTCTCATCATAGGGGGACATAGTGAGCACATTTCTCGATCAGCAAAAGCTAAGTTTTCTTCATCTGCCACCATTATTCGTACACAATTCCACCTTGACCAAGGAACTTTGTTGTTGCTAATACCCCTTCACATGCTAACTTATCAATAAATCATGGGTTGGAACTTAGTAGAGTTACATACCATTGTAAACTGTAACCTTGTACAATTCACACCTCATTTTGGTGCTCCTACTTTATCATGTCCTATCCTAGCTTACGTATTGGTCTATTTTGGATATTTTCAGTCTAAAATTGATGTCACCCTGTTGTATGGATGAGTGGAACCCATCTTGGGACCATTCCCTCCTATTTTCCACCTTGGTTCCCCTTAAATAGGCCCCAATTTAACTAGGAATAGGAACTCAATTCCTCCCCATTGGATTTTTGTCCCCATGCCTCAATTTGAACGTTGGAGGTTGGCCTCATTGGTATTTTACCTAAGGAATCCTATATAAAGACATCCTTTCAATTTATTTTGATATCCACAATTGACCCCATCATTCGTGCATTCATAAAGCATTCATCATCCAACATTCCGAAGCATTCAAGGAAGCATCTCATCCCACCATATCCTTCAAGCATCATCAAGTAAGTCACATAAACATTTTTTTAAGAATATATTTGTCTTTGAATATTCTATGTGTTTTGATATTATTACATCAATATTTGTGATCACATCTACAGATCATTATATCATCAATATTTATAAACTATTCAAGATATGAGATATTATGATACATCATTTACTTTATTATTTTAATTATGATTTTCATTCAATTCAAGGTTAATTCCTAAACCAAGGTTGACCTAAGGAAAATCCCCATCAACAACCCTATTTATTTCATTTGATGTGTAGGAAATTGATTTAGGAGCCATGACCGAGGAATCTAGTAGAGTAGATGATGATAGTTAGATTCATCTTTGGAAGGTAAAAAAAATGAAGGACGAAGATGATTAACTCTTGTCAGTCCCAAGTATTTTTTATTACCTTATAAAAATAGATCCTTTGTATCATCATGATCTAGAAAACATCCAATCTGTTTGTCCTAGATATTCAAAGGACTAGGGTGACCTCTCCTCAATCCTAATAATTCTACTTTAACTTTATGTCATAGGTTCTAATCTATTTCACTTTCAATGGATGGACATGCGTTTTGGGTACCTAAGGGTTCTCTTTCTTTTGAAGAAACGTTACCTATAGAGAAGACTATGTTATCATACCACAGACTTGGCCACATTGGAGAAAAGGGTCTAAGAACCTTGAAAAATAAATAGCTTGTTGAAGGTTTGAATGATTGTAATCCTGACTTTGATTTCTATGAGCATTGTATTTATAGTAAATAAAACCACCCTCAATTTAACTCAAGTTCTCATTAAACTTGTGGTGTTTTGGATCTTATTCATTTTGATGTGTTTGGTACTGTAGATGTTCCTTCCATTGGAAAATCCACATACTATGTTTAATTTATTAATGATTTTAGTAGAAGGACATGGGTATACTTTCTAAAGCGTAATTCTGATTCAAAATAATGATTGAGTTGCAGACTAAAAAGAAAATTAAATTTTTGTGGATTGATAATAGAGGTGAATTTTGATCTAATAATTTTGAAAAATTATGTAAAGACTATGGAATTAATATATAGAAGACAACTCCATATTCTCCATAGTCGAATGAAGTTGCAGAAAGAATGAACATGACAGTGATGGATAAGGCTAGGAGTATGGTGAGTGGTGTTGGTCTAGAACAAAAGTTTTGGGTTGAAGCTATTGCCACCTGAATAATAGGTCTTCTATATCAGCTCTTATTGATAAAATTCTTATGGAAGCATGGTCAGGTCAGAAGCCTTCATTGAGACATCTTAGAGTTTTTCATTGTGAGACATATGCATATATGCCAATGGAGAAGTGGAAAAAGTTGGAGAAATTGACATTGAAATGTATCTACCCTGGGTATAGTTATGGTGTGAAAGGATATAAGCTTTGGGACCTCATTGAACAAAAGGTAATACATAGTAGAAGTGCTATTTTTAGAAAAATGAAGTGTCCTTTTGTTACATTGCAACCAAAACTGACTAAAAAGAAATATGTGATCTGTAATGCCCCGCCAGGAACCCTAAAGGAAAACAACACAACTAGGCAACTAAAGGGTGAATTTTTTATTTTTTTTAAAGATTAAGTGCATTAATTATAACAATTGCATGTTTAATAACATAGCAGAAGTCTAACACATGATTTCCTAAGGGTTACCAATGAAGATTAATTCGCAGATTATATTAACACCATGGTTAATCCAACTGTCTATTTAATTAGATAAATTAAATGCTTAAGTTTAAAACCTACACATACATATAAATTCCATAATGGAAGAATCAAAGTATTCCAATGCATTTATTTATCCATATTTCATTTATACATAAGATAAAAGAAACTGAATTAACATACATTCCACTGACATAATATTACAATATCCATAATTACATGGCTTCCAAAAATACTATGGAATCCAAAATTTACAATATCAAGGTTACATAAAATCCTGATACAATGACCACAAGCTCTCAATTGAATAATGATCACGAACAACAGTCGGTACATGAACCACAAACCAAGAAACACCAATGAAGCCTTTCCTCACCTGAAGATACAATACAGAACATCCGATGGGAAGTGGCACTACCACCCAACCATGTGATCCCGAAATGGAACCACCCCACCGTGCTAGGAGATAGTAGAAAACCCTCAAGCAAGCAAAATAAGACAAGTACGAAAGAACTACAAGACTCTGCAAACATCTATGTGACTCAGCTCACAAGCACTAGTGACTTTAATGAGAGAGTGTCATCATAGAGATTATGGTGGTTACCTTGGTCGGCCTCCATAGGTCATGGCCCCCATCCAGGGTTATCCTGGTAACCTCTCCCGAACCTCTAGCTCCATCTAAGTCTCATGTGGACCCTACCAATCCTTTCATGAAGACAAGGTGGTAAGTTTGCCATTCCAAGCCTTCTCACCACATCCTAAGCCTATACAAGCACTCAACCATGTGTGAGGCACATTATCTTAATTAATATTATAAACTACCCACCCCCTAATCAATTATTAGGTTATCACTTTTTAACTGACTTTTGACGGGTTATCCTGCCATCCACTTCGAGCGCGGCCCCCACTCGAAAGCCACTCTGTCTCAAAGGACACTAATAGGAAAGGTCTCTCTATAAGAACTCTATGGCAAAATAGACAACCATAACTAATCCTGACAAATCAGAGGTGAAGGATACACAATCACTAACCCAGGATTGACCATTTGGGACAAAACACACAATGACTCGCATTAATGGGGTTATACAAGAACACCTGACCAAGGAGAGATAAGAACATATGACATAACAAAACTCAACCAAAATTGCAACAAAATTAAGCTTGACTGCAAACACCATTTACACAAGATCCTAATATAGGCAATCTTTTCTTTAAATAACCAAAAGCATAAATTACTTCCAATTAAAGATTTTTCCAGAAAATACGAAAACTACAACTATATTAATACAAGAAAATCAATGTTGTCATTTGTCCAATAAGGTTAAATAAATTCACATATGAATTAATCTCCTAATTTATTTCCAAGCATAAATATAGAATCTAAAATTATAAGCTTTTCTAGAAATAACCAAACTCTGAATTTTATATATATATATATACCTATAATCATGTTACAAAATATATATATAAACACATGGATTAATTTTCACAGTACTAAAATAATATTAAATAACATAATGCCCGTAATAACAAAACCTATATATGAATATATATACATATACATATACATATATATATATTTATATATATACATATATCATATATATAATAAATTAAATTTAATAACCCTACACGGAAATCTAAAATACCATATTTCGGTTTGCACAAAATATATCTAGGAAGTAGCGAAATTAATTTAAAACCCTTGCTCCCTGCTACATAGGGTAGCACGTGCTACCGTCGGTAGCATTGCTACTGCATGGTAGCATTCCTACCTTATGGTAGCAGATTCTACCGCCAGTAGCATACCGTCAGTAGTTGCTACCGGATTTATATATATATATATATATATATTTTAAATTATAATAACCTAAACCCAATAAATTTTATTTTCAACCAAAATTTATTTCCAATTAAATTTATTTACAGGGAAATTAATTAATACATATTTTCTTCCAAAATAATATAACAAAACAATTTCCCTTAAATTTTAATAACACAATAAATTTAGTTAAAGATTAAATTTATTGCTATAATAACTAAATAATTTCACAGAGAAACACAAATATTAAAAATGACTGCCATAGCCAAATATAGAAATGAAAATCAAACAAGAGGGAATATTTTCTCTCGTAAATCCCATTCCTCCACAAATTTTGCAATTTTCATGCACAATAAAAATCTTTGGCAAAAATTGTCACATTAACTTTTCTCAATCTTCTCAAAATTTTAATCTAAAAAAAAACACCCCACTTCTTTCAATAAACCAAAAATTAACTTCAGGAATGGACTTTAGAAAAGAATAAGAAATAATCAGACATGATTTTAGATTTGACAAACATCTTAACACACAACATTTAGAAAGAAGAAAGAATAAAATACTTTCTTTAAAACAAACAATCAAACGAATCCACCCAACCTGGTATAGCTTTCCTGGAAGAAAATTTGTAGAAGAGAATCAATCCTTCAACAAGCTTCCCAATAAATTTGTCTTCACCTAAATCCCTGACTTGTTTCTGTGTCTCCAAAAAATAAAGACTTATTCCCCTTTTTAACTAAAATTCTACGTTGCATATATTTTTCCCAAAAAACCCTAATATTTAATTTTAGTAATAAAAGCAATTTTATTTTCTTTTATAATTTTCTAACAAAGGATAAGTTAACATGCAATAATTAAAAATCATTTTTCTTTCTTTTCTTTTCTCATGCAAATTAATTAATTTTCTAAATAAAGAAATCAAAGCAATACTTTAATTCTAATTAATTCTTTTATTCATTTACTTATTCTTTTATTCTTTTATTTATTTAAAATTATAGGAAACAATAAATGTAATCAATCTAATTTATTTTTTTACTAAAATTTAAATAAATATATTTCTAATATGATGCAGCTTGCAACTTCATTTAATAACTTCTTTTTAATTAATGAAATTTTTCATTAATAATCTCAATGCATAAAATACATAATTCAAAAATACCAACTATGAGATAACTCCATAAATTTAATTAATTAATTAAATGCACTAAAACACTCACAGGCACACAACACATGATTACACATTGCATAGATAAATTAAAGTGTTAGTACATAGCAATAATCCATAAAATGCCATAAATGACAAGTATTGAAATACTGCAAATAAATTATGCATCTCATATCCAGATAAAACATGAAATAATGTCATATAATTTTGAATAACACATCATGGTAATGTATCCACTGACACTCTAAACACTTTGACACAAAATAAGCAATGTCACGTTTCATACCAGCCCAATGATAAATCTGTCTAAGATCTGCATGCATCTTCTTTACACCTGGATGTGGTGAATAAGGTGCACAATGGGCCTTAGTCATGATCAAACATGAAGACCCTCCAAAGGAAGTACATAGATCCTTCCAAGGTGATGAAGAAGTCCATCTGCCTCAAGGTTATATCCAGAAAATCTACCCTCTAAAGGCCTTCCAGACTCTATCACAACTCTAACATCTTGATACCAAGTATCCTGAGGAAGAGCTCCAAGAATCCTCTCTCTCAAGTCTACTCGAATGGACAATGCTAAAACTTCATGTCACCTATGACTCAAAGCATCTCCCACCACGTTCTCTTTCCCGTGAATATAAGAAACCTCAAAATCATACTCGCAGAAGAATTCCATCTATCTCCATTGTAGAGCATTCAAGTTTGGCTGCATGAATATATACTACAGACTACGGTGATCACTATGTAGCTCAAACTGATGCCCTAATAGGAAATGCCGCCATCTAACCAAAGCATGGAATACAACTACCAACTCTAAATCATAAACTGGATAGTTCAAATCATGGTTCTTGAGTTTTCTAGATGCATAAGCAACCACACATCCATCCTGCATAAGCACTACACCTATACCTTCCAAAGAGGCATTTGTGCATACCATAAAATCTCTAGATGGATCAAGAACTGTCAAAATCTGAGCACTGACAAGGAGTTCCTTCAAGGTCCTAAAAGCTGCCTCACACTATTCTGACCAAACAAACTTCTTCCCTTTACTCAGAAGAGAAGTAATCGGGTGTCCTATCTGGGAAAAGCCTTCAACAAAATGACGATAATATCTGGCCAAACCCATAAAGCTCCTAACTTCTGAAACATTGGTTGGTGCTGGCCAATCAACAATGGCTTGGATATTTGAAGGATCCATGGATATACCTTCTCCTGAAACCACATGACCAAGATAGTTCACCTTAAACTGGAAGAAGTCACAGTTCACCAAATTGGCATAAAGTTGATTCTCCCTCAAGCACTGCAATACCTTACGTAAGTGACCCTCATGCTCTTCCATAGTTCTAGAATAAATTAGAGTGTCATCAAAGAATACAATGATGAAATGATCAAGGTAGGTGCGAAAAACCCCATTCATGAGGCTCATGAAAATTGAAGGCGCGTTCATCAACCCAAATGGCACCACTGTGAGCTCATAGTGACCATAATGAGTACGAAACATTGTCTTATGAGTGTCTGCATCCTAAATGCACAACTGATGGTATCTAGATTTCAGGTCAATCTTAGAGAACACCTTGGCTCCCTTAACCAAATTAAAAAGCTCATCTATATGAGGCAATGGATATCTATTCGAGATGGTTACTTTATTCAGCTATCGGTAATCAATGCATAACCAAAAAGAACCATCTTTCTTCTTAACAAAGATAACAGACACACCCCAAGGAGAAACACTACGATGAATGAATCCCTTGGCCAACAATTCTTCTATCTACAACTTCAACTCACTCAACTCCTGAGTAGTCATCTGATATGGAGCTCTCGAAATAGTTTCTGCACCAGGAACCAAATCAATGCGAAAGTCTATGTCTCCCTTCAGAGGCACACCAGGAACATCCAATGGAAACACATCAGCATATTCTCAAAGAATAGGGTGACCATCAAGAGTGATTTATTGACTCTCTGACTCATCCACATCCTCAAGAGTAACTGCAAAAACCTGACACCCTCTATGCATGCATCGCTTAAGATGCATATGTAGGAATATCAATCTCTAAACTCCAACAATCTCTACTTCTCTATTGAGGTAATCTAAACACTCCACTGTCTTCTTGTGACAATCTACGCAAGCACCATGAGATGATAGCCAATCCATTCCCAACATATCTCCATAAGAACCCAAAAGAATGACTCGAAGGTCAACTGAAGTAACTATGGTTCCTAGGTCCAACTCACAACTATGAATAAATCCATCTACAAAGACACAGACACCTATAGCCAACTCTACTTGCCACATATATGCCTGCTTAGCAGACGTGAGTTCGCACCGCTCCACAATGGATGAAGAAATGAAAGAATCCGAAGCACCAGAATCAAAAAGTACAGAAATAGGGATTCCATGCAACATCCCTATTTCCTTAATAACTGTACCTAGAAGACCAGCTTGGTAGTCATCCACTACTGCAAACGCTCTATGGGATCTCCCTGCATCTCCTACTGTAGGCTCGGATGCTGCTGGCCTCTGACTACCTGTATTGTTGAAACGCTGAGGGCACTGTGTGGCTCTATGACCAAATTGCCCACAAGAGAAGCAAGCTCCTCTATTACTTGTTGGCCCACTAGACTACTGGAAACTTCCTTGGCTAGGGGGGCGTGAGATGCACTCTGCAAGGACTGCCCTGTCAGGCCTTGTTTGCCCCTCTACCAATTCCCATTCTTTTTATATTGAGAGTTGCCACCTTGCTGGTCCTGGAACTATTTCGGTTTCGATGGTTGTTGTGGCTGCTGATGTCCACCCTTAGCGGGTGCCTGAGGAGTCCTTAATGATGCAGCTAACTTAGACTGATTTCCCCAAGCTCTATTCCCACTAGAAGGTGCACTCCCTATCTGCACACCTTACTAACCACCAAGTACATAGCTAAGGTTTAGCTCAACCAATCCGGCTTTTGCCATGGCTATCTCAACTAAAGGTGGCTCAAACACCCTCACTCCTCCACTGATGTCGTCATTCAAACCTCTCAAGAAGTGTTGAACAAGCATAGCCTCATCATTACCAATCCTGACATACTGTTTGAGCTTATAGAACCTATGCTCATACTGGTCTACTATCATACCATACTGATGCAAGGCGTAGAACTCATCTGCTCGAGTCTGCCTCCACTGGGGTAAGAGAAATTGTGCCCTGAATCTCTCAAGAAATAGCTCCCATGCTATGGTGTTAATGCATACACCGATCTTCTCCTCTTCTAATCTCCACCAAATCGAAGCAAAACTATTGAGATGCATAATAGAACATCTTACCTTGGTGTTAGTACTAGATGGAAACATAGTGAAACACCGGTCCAAACCAATGAGTCAGGTCTCTGCCTCGAGACTGGTACCCATACCTTCAAATTAAGGAGGTTTGGACCTCATAAAGTCCTTTATGTGACCCAAAGAAGGTGGATCTCGGTCAGCTGGAATCTCCCTCCTCCTCGGTGATCTCTCCTTCTCTCTCCCCCCTGGAACCTGCTGATGTGGCTCCTCAACCTGAGCATGAATAGGCTGCTAAAACTCAGGCCTATGGCTTAACCTATCCAGAACCTCCTAAAACATCTACCTCGGGTCTTCCCTTTCGTGAATCTTCTCTCCTACATACTGAGAATTCTGATAAACAGACTATTCTAGCTCTTGATGAATAGACTATTCTGGCTCAATACTCACATGAGTGGGTGGTGGTGAAGGACTGTGATGGTCAGAAGCATGACCCCATCCTCCACCTCTGCCTCCCTTGTGGCCACCCATATGGCCACCTCCCATAGCTGTCCTAGCCATGACCTAGCACCACAAAAGAGAAAATGGTTCAAATCTACGACAAGGATAAGACAAGAGAAACACAAACATTAAGACCTAAGTAAAAAGGTCAACTGAAAGGCTCACTACAAACCCAAAGTACCCAATGTTGAAACTTGGGCTCTGATACCAAATTTAATGCCCCACCAGGAACCCTAAAGGAAAATAACACAACTAGGCAACTAAACAATGATCATGAACAAGAGCTGGTACATGAACCATGAACCAAGAAACACCAGTGAAGCCTTTCCTCACCTCAAGATACAATCCAAAACATCTGATGGGAAGTGGCACTACCAGCCGACCATGTGATCCCAAAATGGAACCACCCCACCATGCTAGGAGATAGTAGAAAACCCTCAAGCAAGAAAAATAAGACAAGTACGAAAGAACTACAAGACTCTGCAAACATCCATGTGACTCAACTCACAAACACTAGTAACTCTAAGGAGAGAGTGTCATCACATGGCTTACGGTGGTTAACCTAGTAGGCCTCCATAGGTCCCGGCCCCCATCCTGGGTTATCCTGGTAACCTCTTCCGAACCTCCAACTCCATCTAAGTCTCATGTGGACCTTACTTATCCTTTCGTGAAGACAAGGTGGCAATTTTTCCATTCCAAGCCTTCTCACAACATCTTGAGCCTATACATGCACTCAACCATGTGTGAGGCACATTATCTAAATTAATATTATAAACTACCCACCCCCTAATCAATTATTAGGTTATCACTTTTTAACTAACTTTCGACGGGTTATCCTACCATCCACTCCGGACGTAGCCCCCGCTCAAAAGCCACTCTCTCTCAAAGGACACTAATAGGAAAGGTCTGTCTACGAGAACCCTACGGTGAAACAGACAGCCATAACTAATTCGAATAAACCATAGGTGAAGGATACACAATCACTAACCCAAGATTGACCATTTGGAACAAAACACATAATGGCTCACATCATCGGGGTTATACAAAAACACCTAACCAAGGAGATATAACAACATATGACATAACGACAACTCAACCAGAATTGCAATGAAATTAAGCTTGACTGCAAACACCATTTACACAAAAATTTTAAATAGACAATCTTTTCTTTAAATAGCCAAAAGCATAAAATACTTGCAATTAAAGATTTTTCCAGAAAATACGAAAATACAATTATATTAATACAAGAAAATCAATGTTGTCATTTGTCCAATAAGGTTAAATAAATTCACATCTGAATTAATCTCCTAATGTATTTCCAAGCATAAATTAATCTCCTAAGGTTATATATATATATATATATATACATATATCATATATATAATAAATTAATTTTAAAATCAAATTTAATAACCCTACACGGAAATCCGAAATACCATATTTCGGTTTGGATGAAATATATCTACGAAGTAGCAAAATTAATTTAAAACCCCTACTCCCCACTACACGCAGTAGCACATGCTACCGCTGGTAGTTGCTACCGATTTTTTTAATACATATTTTTATATATATATAGATTTTTAAAAATTATAATAACCTAAAACCAATAAATTTACTTACAGGGAAATTAATTAATACATATTTTCTTCCAAAATAATGTAATAAAACAATTTCCCTTAGCTTTTAATAACACAATAAATTTAATTAATGATTGAATTTATTTCAATAATAACTAAATAATTTCACAGAGCAACACAAATATTAAAAAGGACTGCCATAGCCAAATCTCGAAACAAAAATCAAACAAGAGGGAATATTTCCTCTGGTAAATCCCATTCCTCCCCAAATTTTGCAATTTTCATGCACAATAAAAATCTTTGGCAAAATTTGCCACATTACCTTTTCTCAATCTTCTCAAAATTTTAATCTAAAAAAAACACCCAGGAAATAACTTCTTTCCATAAACCAAAAATTAACTTCAGGAATGGACTTTAGCCAAGAATAAGAAATAATCAGATAGGATTGTAGATTTGACAAACATCTTAACACACACATCATTCAGAAAGAAGAAAGAATAAAATATTTTCTTTAAAACAAACAATCAAACGAAGCCACCCAACTTGGTATAGCTTTCCTGGAAGAAAATTTGTAGAAGAGAACCAATCATTCAACAAGCTTCCCAATAAATTTCTCTTCACCTAAATCCCTGATTTGTTTCCCAAAAATAAAGACTTATTCCCCTTTTAAACTAAAATTCTAGGTTGCATATATTTTTTCCAAAAAACCCTAATATTTAATTTTAGTAATAAAATACATTTTATTTTCTTTTCTAATTTTCTAACAAAGGATAAGTTAACATACAATAATTAAAATTCATTTTTCTTTCTTTTCTTTTCTCTTGCAAATTAATTAATTTTCTAAATAAAGAAATCAAAGCAATACTTTAATTCTAATTAATTCTTTTATTCATTTATTTAAAATTCTACAAAACAATAAATGAAATTAATCTAATTTATTTTTTTACTAAAATTTAAATAACATATATTTCTAATATCATGCAGCTTGCAACTTCATTTAATAACTTCTTTTTAATTAAATAAATTTATAATCTCAATGCATAAAATACATAATTCAAAAATACCAACTATGAGATAACTCCATAAATTTAATTAATTAATTAAACCCACTAAAACACACAAACTGAACAAACCCCAAGCAAAGACTTTGAAAAAGTCAAATGACAATACACGAAGGCCGAACAAACTGGCAGGACGACCAACTGACGACACTTGCAAGAGTGTAACTGAGTAAAATAGGGTCAACTACTGCCTCCTCCACTTCCATCAGACAAATATAAGGCATGCTCATACCTGTGAAGCTAGGTGGAGATGATACCCCATACCTACCCGATACTTGTACATGCAATATCCTGCATCACCAAACCACACATGCATATATACAATATAGAAAACATGACATGCACCCCGATGAATGAGAATCATGACGTTCCCTATCTCACCAAAATGAATGAAATAAAATCATCCCCTTGCATCCAATACACTTGCAGACACACAACATATGATTACACATTGCATAGATAAAGTAAACTGTCAGTACATAGCAATAATCCATAAAATACCATAAATGACAAGTACTGAAATACTACAAATAAATTATGCATCTCATATCCGGATAAATCATGAAATAATGTCATATAAGTCTAAATAACACATCATGGTAATGTATCTACAGAAAGTAAACAATAATAAAATATGAGTCTAATGAGTTCAAATGAGTAAGGGTACTACATGATTCAATTCCCTTCTACGCCTGAAAGAGTTGAATTGAGACCACTTGATAGGAAAGAAGTTGAGGAGAGGTCATCTAGCTCCGAATCTTTAGAAGAGGAGAAAGAAGTTGAAACTCAACTTGTTCGAAGGTCTGCAAGACGTAGAAAACCACCTGAAAGTTTTTCACTTGATGATTGGAGATGTATTAATATTTTTGAATATAAATGTAGATGAACCTAGATTTGTAGAAGAGGCATTAAGTATGAATGATGTAGAATCCTAGAAGATTTTTATGGAAGAAGAAATGATAAATTTACAAAATAATGATACATGGGATCTTGTATCATATCCTAAAGGATGAAAATTGTTAGTTTTAAATGGGTATTCAAAAAAATGATTAGTTTAGATGGAGGAATAGAGAAGTATTAAGTAAGTTTGGTTGCAAAATGTTATTCTCAAGTTGACGGTGTTGATTATGGTGAGATATTTTCTCCTACTAGAAAAATGACATCCATTAGATTTTTTCATTCTATTCTTGTTGCTTAGGATTTAGAGGTTGAGCAAATGAATGTGAAAAAAGCTTTCTTTCATGGTCATTTGGAAGAAGATATTTATGTGACACAACCAAAGAACCATGTGACTAAAGGTAAAATTAATTTGGTCTATAAATTAAAGAAATATTTATATGGCCTCAAAAAAATTCCTATTGGTAGACATGTGTGTTTATTTTGAGGTTTGAGCGTTCTAAATTAGATCACTATGTTTATTATAAATCTAGTGGTGATTATTTCCTATACATTGGATTCTATATTGGTACGATTTCACAACTAAAGTCTCAACTTGCTACAAAATTTGAAATGAAAGATATTGGTGCAGCGAAATACATTGTTGGGATATAAATTAATAGAGATAAATTGAATAGAAAGCTATGGATAGGCTATAGAAAGCTATGTCTAGGCTAGAGTAAGCACGTGAATTCAATTTTAGGAACGTTAAACTTGCAAGATTGTAAATCATTAGAGAAATATTCACCACCTTTACCAATCCTCAAACATTTATTTTTCTTTTTTGTCCGTAATTTAACCATTGCTTTAAACTATTTAAATTGATTGAAAATTTCAGATTTACTCTTTAGAAAGTATAGCCATGTCCTTATACTAACATCATAAATAAATGAAACATAATATGTGGATTTTCCAATGGAAGGAACATCTACAAGACCAAAAACATCATAATGAATAAGATCCAAAACACAATAACTTTAATGAGAACTCAAGTAAAATTGAACGCAATTTTGTTTTTCACAAATGCTATTCTCATAAAACCAAAATTCAAGATTACATTATTCAAAACTTCAACAATGTTTTTAGTTTTCAAGGTCCTTAGACCATTTTCTCCATTATCACCAAGTCTATGGTGCCATAACATAGTTTTCTTTGCAGGTAACTATGCTTAAGAAGAAAGAGAACCCTTAGGTACCCAAAAGCCATGTCCATTCGCTAAAGGTGAAACCCTAAAATCTTTTGAGAAAGTATCCATAGATTTACTTTAGGAGAAGTGCTATTACACTCAACTGTGTATGTCTCTATCATATACAAAGTTCTAAATCTGACACCTCTAGCAATCACCATAGCACCCTTAATCATCTTACATCCTGTACTAGAAAAGGCTACCTCCACACCCGCATCTATATACTTTCTCACAAATAATAAATTTCATTTTCATCTAGGGATATTCAACACATCGATAAGCTTTTTTATTCTACCATTAGGAAACCTGATCCTAACTTTACCATGACCATTAATATTTAAATTTGAATCATCACCCAAGTATACCTTACCTCTATTAAATTATTCATATTAAAAAAAAACAATCTCTATTGGAATTCATATAAAAAGATGCACCTGAGTCAATTAACCATGCATCATTACCAGTATTAGTAGCCAAATTTGCAATGAATGTGTCACCATTTTCCTTCTTGGAATCAGAATCTAAATGAATCTTCTTCTTTTTTTTCTTCTTTTCTTCTTTGTTTTCCTTACCGATGTGATCTGATTTACCATAATTCTAGCAAATAAATTTGGACTTTCTAGGAGATTTCGATCTCCCTTTGGATTTGGACTTGTTGTGCTTCTCAATCTTCTTTCCTTTTTCCTTAGTTCTTCCATGAATAGTTAGGGATTCCTTCAATCTAATGGATACCTTCCTTCAAATCCCTTCACCAAGTAGGGCACCCAACACATCTTTAGGTTTCAAAATAATAGAAGTACTATTGATAGACATAACAATAGAATCCAACATATTAAATGCTTCCAGGTAGTCTATAACTTGTCCACCCTCTTCCCTTATCAAGGAATATAATTTCTTCCAGAAGAAAATATGATTCAATAAAAATTTTGCTTGATACATTTTACCAATCTTGGTCCATAGCTTCTTTTTAGATTTTTTTTGTGGACATTGATCATAACCGAGTTTACAAAGCACAGTCTGATTAGACCCTTGACTTTGTGGTCCATAACATCATACTAAACTTCCACACTATGATATGTAGGTCTTAAGACATTCACTTCAACAATATCCCAAAGATCTCACTCCATTAATGGATCTCCCATCTTTAGCTTCCACATCTCAAAATTACTTCCATTAAATTTCTCCTCCTTTGTTCTCCCTAATGAAATTGCCATATAAAATTTCCTATAACACGATAAAAAAGTATCTTCGATAGAGGCTCCCACTCAAATATGGATTAGTTCAAAAAACCCAACAACCCACAATTGAAACCAAATGTGATCGGGCTCTGATACCACTTGTAAGGAGGTTAAGTAGTGAACAAATTCCTAGACTAACCTTGAAAGGAGGATAATGCAAAAAAATTTACATATTGTCACAACAGGTACAAAAAATTAACAAAAGTAGACATAAATAATTCATATCACAACACAATGATTTACATGGGGAAAACCCTTTTAGGATAGAAACCCCACACTCCAAAAGAGGCTCAACATATTATTCAATAATCAATAACATATTATAATATACTTGTAGAGAAATCTCTTCATAGGACTTCCACTAATTAGCAATTTAGAGGTAACATCCATAAGACTCTTACACACAACCTCTGTTGCCATATGGACACTCCAATGAGACATTGTGTGTGATTGAAGGTTTTTTCATTGATGGCAACCTTGCAATCCTATGGCACCGGCAAGACATTATATTGGCAAAGCATCACACAGGCAACCTTGCAATCCTATGGAACCGGCAAGACATTATACCGGCATCAACAAGATCACTCTACACCGGCACCGGCACCGGCACAGATGATGTAGACCAGCACAGAAAAGAACATGTATACCGGCACAGAGGCCGACAAGATTTTTGATATGTAATATTTTGTTTATTATTGTAAGCTGACTTGGCAAATTGTAAAATGACTCTTGTATATAAAAGAGATCATTGTAGACATTTGTAGGATATGGATAGGAAGCATAAATAAATTATAAGGTAGACCTAATGTGCGAATTGTAGGTCAAGGGTATATGTAAAGAATAGAGCAATAACTGGTACTAAATCTGGCATTGAAGATGCTATTGTAAAGCAGTACAGAATATTGGATTTGGGTAAATCCTCATTGTAAGTCAGTGTGACTTCTTATTGAGTAGTGTGCTCTAGGCAGTTGGCCTTCTTGCATGTGCAGGCCCCTATTGTAAGTAATATTCTCTTATTGGCCAGTAAGTGAATATTGTGGGTCACAAATCCCACCGAGGTTTTTCCCACACCAGGTTTCCTCGTTAAACATCTTGTGTTATGGTGTTCTTTTCATGTGGATGTTTTTTATTCTGTTATTTACATTAATTCTTACATACCGGTATACTGTTACTTTATGTTTTGCATATTCAGTTTCAAGAAAATTACATTACCAGTCAGATACTAATTCACCCCCCCCTCTCAGTATTTGTGGGAACCCTAACAATTGGTATCAGAGCCTGGTCCTCTATTTTCAGAAGCCTAACAGCTTGAGGAAGATCTTGACACCGGTAAAGATGGAAAATCTGATGAAGCAACTTGAAGGACCTCTTACTGACTATGATGCAGAGAAGTTGAAAAATATCAAATTAGAAGATGATTTAAAAGTAGCTCAGGACATTATTCAGGCACTTCAAGAAAATCTTACTGTTACAAGAAATAAGAGAAGAGAACTTTGTGAAAAATTGCAAAATGAGAATGATGAAAAGGAATCACTAAATGATATGATAAGCAAATTGAAACAAGAGATCATGACAACAAAAAATGAAATGCAGGATATGACTATGAGATTTTACAAAGAGATTGAGGACAAAAAGAAGAATAAAGAAGAATTGACCAGAAGACTAAGTGATGCAGCAAATGAGAACACAAGACTTAGCTATGAAAATGACATGTCGAAAACAGATCTGATGCATACTCAAAATGACTCGAATGAACTAATGAGACAAAAAGAAATCTTGGAAAGGGAATTGGAAACTGCAAATCAACACAAAGAAAAATTCAAGAAAAGCTCAGAAGAACTTGGTACCTTATTGAAGAATCAAAAACCCAAAGGTGACACTTCTGGAATTGGATTTGAAGTTGGAGAAAGCTCTGGTACTGCAAGTACCCAGGATCATAGCAAATTGGTAAGACCTTCTAATACTTACAAATTCAATGGAAAATGCTTTAACTGTAATAAATATGGTCATAGGGCAAATGAATGTAGATCTAGGAATTATCAGAACATCAATCCTCCCACCGGTCAATGCACCAAATGCAACAAAATTGGTCATAACTCTAAAAATTGCAAAATGAATGTAAGATGTTATGTTTGTGGAAGATTTGGTCATTTATCAAATAAATGTAGAACACAAACCGGCATAGGTTATGGGAAAGCTATTCAGAAAAATAATGTAACTTGTTATGCATGTAACAAGATTGGTCATATTGCTAAGTTTTGTAGAAGTAAAGGTACACCGGTAGATAACAAAAGTACTAGTTTGAAAGGTAAAGAAAAGGTTGAATAGGTTAAGAAAGAATTCTCAAAACAATGGATTAGAAAAGGTGATCTAAATATTGGGGATACTCCTCCACCGGTAGAACCAACAAATGCTCCACCGGTAGGACAATATGATGCTCCACCGAAAGGATAGAGCAATGCTCCACCGGTAGGATGTTCTTCATCAAATTGAAGAAAATTATCTTGAGGGTTTGGCAATCTAATGACACATGTGCTATTATTCCCTCGGTTAGAGAAAAGAAGTTGAAAATCATTCATTACTGGCAAGCAATTAATGTGGTAGGTAGCAGAAAAGACTTTATAAAATAAGGTTTTTGGCTCCATTTCATTTCACCGTGAATTCAAACTTTTAGAGAGCGTGAATATTTCCGAGCTAAGGCATTCCAAGCAAAGAGGCAAAGCACTTCAGCAATCATTCCATCCAAAGGTAGAAAAAGGTATTTATCATCATGGCATCCTCCTCTGCACCTAAATTCATAGCAAACCCTTCAGTAGTCGAGGTTATAAAATGACCTAGGCCCATGTTTCAGCTAGTTCCTGAGGTAGCTAAGAAAGATGACAACACAGGTGCTTTTTCAAAAATTCCAAAAGGTGTTGTTTATGCAGAAGACCCTAGAATGTATATTCATTGCAACATAGAGGAATTAGGTGATGAAGAAATCAAAAACATGTATAAGTCTATTATATGTGACAACTCTAGGAATGTGAAACCTGAACATAAAATTGTTGAAACCCTAGGATTCACTAAAATCCTCTGCATTCCTGAATTTCCCAAGGAAGTGGTTAGGATAGTTTTAAGCAGGGTACATGGTTCATTCTTTTGGCTTGACTCAGTGCATAAAATTACAAAGGAAGTTGTCAAAGCAATAATAGGGTTACCTTCCACCAGTAACAGACCTGACAAAACCAAGAAGGTCTCCAATGAATTGGTAACAAACTTAACTGGTGCAACATCCAACAAGAGATCATTGAGGGTTAATGATGTGACCGATACAAATGTTAGATTTGTTAGCATGATTCTAGGTTACAAAGCAACTCATGATAATAGGCTTAACTCAGTTTCCAATTTATGCATAAAGAGTGCTTATGACATGGTTAAGGACAATGTAAAAATTGATATTTGTGAATGGTTAAAGGATGAGTTAATTGACAATTTAGCAAAAATCAAGAAGGATAAGAAAGGAACCTTTAGATTTGGAAATTTACTTGTATGCTTAATGCTACATATAACCAAATAGGCTCCCGATATAGGCAACAAGGATTTTGGATTTGACATACCGGTAGGGAAACAATTATTTTACTTATTCAACAACATGGGTGAAAACAGAGAAAAGAATATCAATGAGTATTTTCAAGCACTAAAAGTCAGAATGAATAAAAGAATCAGACTATCATAGGAAATTGTCAACAAATACAAGGATGATATATGTTTTGTAATAAAAAAGGATGAGATCTGGATGGAAGTAGTCATCCCAAGGACAATCTGGGTAACAGAGATGTGGTATGAAACAGATGACCACATAGTGGAAACTTATGCCAAAGCACTTTTGGAAGCCCTCAATGAACCAAAGGAAGAAGTATTTGGTAGTGCTGAGACCATCAAAAGTCAAATTCAATCTAAAAAGAGAGTGAAAAAGGTTGAGGCATTTGTGAGAAAAGGAACCAGACAAGCAAAAGCCATAAAGGAAGATGTATTAAAGAAAACTGGCATAACAGAAGATGAGTTGGCAGCCCAACAACCTGAAACTCATCTATCACAAGTAGATACTTCCTTAGAAGGAGATATGCCAGCAACTTTCAAAAGAGTTGTTAGGAAAAGAGACCCCTCACTGGTAACCACTCCTTCACCTAGAAGGACAAGACAGAAGCAACAAGTCGTGAGATCTCCAGTCAAGAAGGTCACACCTAAGAAGAAGCTAACCCCCAAAAAGAAGAAGAAGACAAACACTGACTTGGCCCCTCTTGACATATTACTGAATGAGATCACAGAGGAAGGTAAATTGAAAAACATAGGGAAAATCTATGACACCCTATCAGATGATGAGAAAGGACAAGTTGAAGACAGTGTCATATTACACATGGACATGTACAAAAAGTTTTTGTTGCAAGTCTTAAGTGAAATTACTGATGAACTATATAAAAGACTTGAGGCCAGAAGGCAAGGAATAATTGAGTTGGATAAGAAAATAAAAATAGAAAAATTACTTGCAGTATACTCAATCAACTCACCTAAGGAAATTGATGATCTGATAGCTCAGGCCAACTAGATAGTTTTTTCCACTGCACACTGGCAAATTTCACTAATGGCAGGTAGAGTTACTAAAGTTTCAAAGGAAATAGAAAATGGTTGGGATAAATTCTTGGTTGAAAAAGAAAAACAAGAAGAATATAGGAATCCCAAGCCCATTCTAGTATATCAAAAGGACAAAGGGAAAGGTAAAGTTGGTGGACCACCAAGTATCAAGATTAGAGACAACTTACCCCCACCTCCTGTAAATACTCCACCGGTAAAAATAACAACTGCAAAAGATCAACCAGCAGCTGAGAGTATGGACACAGAGGATAATAATCCTAATCCTGAAGTCCTATATACTATGAATGTTGATACTCAGAAAATCAACATAGTGGTAGATAAGGATACAAAAGATAAATCAGGAAACAAAGAGCAACCGGCAACAGGAAACAAAGAGCAACCGGTAGCAGATTCAGAGAAAAAGATGGAATCTAGAACACAAACAGAGAAACCAACAGAGCTAAAGGCTCCAGAACAGATGCCACCAGTAAGAAATGATGCAGGAAAACTAGTGCTTAAAGAGATGGACACACAAACAGACTTACCAGAGGTCAATACTAGCATGGTCACTTCCACCGGCACTCAGTTTGTTGGGTCACCATCAAATGTGACTGAGGTATTACTTGAATCTATCAAGAAAATAACTAATTATAGCTCACAAGCTTATAAAGTGATAGATGATTCAATTCCATTTTTGAAATCAATAGCTCCTAATTGTAATATAAACAATAAAGATTCTTTAGGCTAGTTGGATACACTTTGTAAATATATTTCTGGAAATTTTGAGCAAACAAAGGTAGAATCTGTAAAGGAAAGTGTAGAAAAAGAGAAATAGAAATTCTTTGAGGAAGGAATAAAGAAGTGTAACAGAGAATTTGACACACTTCTACCAGAACTATGCAACTTATTGAAAGAATACAAAACTCTGTACAAAGACACCTGTAAGATAAACTTTTTGACCATAGATGTAGACAAAAAGATGAGCAAGGTATAGGAAGAGATCAATAAACTTGTAGATAATTTTGTTAACTCACCCGATACATTATCAGTTTTTGAGGAAAAGATAACAAATTTTGAGGAAGAATTGCTCAAATTAGAAAGAGAGAAAGAGAAAATAATAAACAAGGCAAAATTCTTGAGATCTAAACTAAGTCCAAGATTGGACTATTTAGCATCTCTGTGGAAGGAAATCTCAGAGGCACTAACACAGGGAAGCAAAACACCGGCAGAGCACTTGCAGCATCTCACCGGTACAGTATACAGAACTGAGACAACAATAAAAGATAGCAAGAAGTTTATGGATGGTATAAACTTAATTTTGGGAGATATTCTTTAGACAATAACCACCCAACTACAAGGTTGAGGTTATGAATTGGTGCAACTACAAAATCTACTAACCTTTGTCATTGATGCCAAAGGTGGAGTATTAGGATGAGAAAATTCAAAACACAGGGATCACATGCTCAGGGGGAGCTCTCACATTTTTGGTAACATTTTTGGTCTACACATTTTTTTTGGATATCTTTTGAA